>NW_019525505.1:296403-298242 GCF_002814215.2 Seriola lalandi dorsalis
CGCCCCCCCACCCAACCCCCCCAAAAAGCCTGCCATCTTGCATCATTACACAGCATGACTGCAAACCCTTTCATAACTGTGTGAAGGTCAGCCCGATTGTTTAACACCTCTAATTTGTGATAATTAAGGCAATTGTGTGGCAGAACTTATGAACCCGTAATGAAGGTTCAGTGCAAATAGGCAAATGCATCATGGGCGCACCACACAGCTTTTAGATTAAAGGGTAAAAATAAATGATTTTCTTATGAGGGAACACAGAGCTACAGACGGTCCAGCAGGGGGGGGGGGGCCCTCTGAGCTGAAACCATCTACAGCTGCTGCTCTGCGTTGTTAGAAGAAGACGGCTGACAAGGCGAAGACTGAGAAGGACCGGTATTACAGGAAGTAGGGGCAGGCCAGCAGCTACAGTAGGTGGTAGGTGCAGAGGGATCATGTGACTGGAGAACAGCGGGAACAGATACTGGGCAGGTTCAGAAGAGAGTTCAGTAAACAGGAGTGGACAGAATGAGTTCATCTGAAGTTGTGGATGTGATACATTTACCATCTCACTGAGGCTGTTGGAGGTGTGGCCTTTGGAGGACTGGACCTGAGCCTCATCCCCAACTGAGGTGGTCTCGTCTGCATCAGTGTGAGCTCCTGCCTAAAGCTTCACGGAGACTTAAACTAACCGACCTGCCTGATTGTGAGACACTGGACAGGAAGCACTGGTTGTGTTTCTAAATGCAGACAAATGGAGGCCACATCTGTCGCATCTGAGCTTTAGCAGTGGCTTATCGACATAATTCATGGAAAGAGGCCTAATTATGTTGTTACACCATCTTTTATTTAGTCAGCTGCACATTCAAGCAGCCAATCTCCTGTTCTACCACATCCCAAAGGTGTTCTACTGGATCCAGGTCTGGAGACTGAGGGGGGGGGGGGCGACACTGAAGTTCACTGAACTCACTGTCATGTTGATGAAGCCAGTTTGTGACATTGAGCATGATCCTGCTGGAAGGAGCCATTAGAAGATGGTGAACTGTGGCCATGAAGGATGAACATGTTCAGCAACAATACTCAGATAGACTGAGACATTCAGAGCAGACCTGTCCAGTGTTGGTGAGTCCGTGTCCACTGCATGAATAAGCAGGTGTTCCTAATAAAGTGCTCGGTGACAAGCATCCTCTTGTGCTAGTATGAGTTGACTAGAGTATTGAGTATGACTGTTGTCTGACAGGAGAAAAAGGCAGAGGTACTGTGACATGACCGCTGTTGATTTCCTGTTTGTGACCAACAGACAGACTGGCCGATATGCCAAAACCTTAACAAAGCATGTGTTTTTTAAGCCGTGATCAAACCATAAGCAAATCGGTTTGTTGTGCTTCATGGCGTCAGTTTTCTTCAAATTAAAAGCTTGTCAGACGGTCGAACAGTATCAAAGACTTCGCTCTTTTTCATACCATTCCTACATCAGAACTGGGCTGTGACCAATCACTTTAATAACCTTCAGAAGCCGACAATCTGACGATCAAGTCCACTGCTCACAGTGATTGTGAGGTGAAAGAGTAGGCGGGACTTTAACTCCTCTTTCAAGCTACAATAGCAACTCCTGGCGATGTCTGTACAAATATCATGAACAGCTTCGAGTGTGCAATGTAATTCACATTTGAATAATTACTTCTTACTTACTTCTTGAGCCTCTTTTTTTTTTTTACAACCTGCCTAACTGTCTGACTTCTCATGTTTGTCGAATTATTGGACCTGCAGTATTTTTAGTGATACTGCTGAGTTAGTGAATATTATCATGACTGATAGAACTGATGGTCCAATCCACAAAGATTACACAAAAGGAGAGTAAGT
>NW_019525505.1:298262-299631 GCF_002814215.2 Seriola lalandi dorsalis
GATCTGGACTGGACTCACTGATCTGGACTGGTCTCACTGATCTGGACTGGACTCACTGATCTGGACTGGTCTCACTGATCTGGACTGGTCTCACTGATCTGGACTGGACTCACTGATCAGGACTGGTCTCAGTGGTCAGTCACAATATGTGATCAACTAACCGCAAATAGAATGTAACTTTGTGTGAAACACTGAGTCATTCCAATACGCCCAGGTGGAAGCGTGTGGCTTTTAAAGGGAATTGGAGATGCGCTGTGATTGGTTTATTGTATGTTATGGCAAAAACACTCCCATGAATAATTAATAGACTGAGTACAACTGTTTTTTTTCACTGTACACAACACCACGGCTGACTGCAGTTACAGTCCTGCTTGGCCGATGTGTATTGGATATTTTCTGTGAGCTGTGAACTGTTGCTTTTCTTCAAACTAAAGACAGCATACTGCAGATTGGCACAGTGTGTTTTTCTATCTGCCCTTTGTAATAAACGATGACGGATGAGGGTTTTTAATAGCTCTTAATAATTAAACTGAGGAGGTTTTCAAAGGCTGTGCCCCATGAGACAGTCTGAAATGAAGGTGATGATTGTCTTCACTTCAGGCGCAGGTGTCACAGGAGCTGACAGGTGGATTCACAAGATGGCGCATGCAGGTTTGAGGGAAGTTTGGCGGAAGCAGGTAAAAGAGTTTGTGAAGGAGCGAGTCAGCGATTTCTCTCCTGTATACAACGTCAGATAGCCTACACTCACTGGCCTCACAAAAGGCAAATGAAATAATAATAATAGTGTATAGCCTCAGAGCCTCCTCTCTTCTGATTGGCTCACCGACCTGTTGTTACTAGAGCTCCTGAGAGAAGCCTGAGAGAGGAGATGTAAAACTACATTAAGATGGTTTTTGGTTCTTAAAACCACAAATATATCTTCTTATAGAAAGAAGAAGAAAAGATTGAGCTTTAAAAGAAATGAGGAGGTTGATGTGTTTTTGACACAATGTTATCTTTGGCCTTAAACTCTAAAAGAGACATTTTCTCACTGTTGGTTAAGACACAGATGAAGCCTGTTGTCTTTGGCGTGTGGCGTGTGGCGTGTGGCGTGTGGCGTGTGGCGTGTGGCGTGTGGCGTGTGGCGTGTGGCGTGTGGCGTGTGGAGTGTGGGTATGTCCCAGCAGCAGTATGTGCTGTACAGGAGCTCCCAGTGTAAGAGCCCTCATAAAAAAACAATCAAAAATCAATAAACAGTGAAGGTGTGATGTGAAGGTCGGGGCCACAGGTGCAGGGTCTCTGCCCCACACGCTTTCATTTTTCTAACCAGTGATAACAACATAATGGATTCAACTCACAGCGAAGAAACTGTCTGTCCTCCGCCCCCCCC
>NW_019525505.1:299651-321918 GCF_002814215.2 Seriola lalandi dorsalis
TGTTGATGAAGCCAGTTTGTGACATTGAGCATGATCCTGCTGGAAGGAGCCATTAGAAGATGGTGAACTGTGGCCATGAAGGATGAACATGTTCAGCAACAATACTCAGATAGACTGAGACATTCAGAGCAGACCTGTCCAGTGTTGGTGAGTCCGTGTCCACTGCATGAATAAGCAGGTGTTCCTAATAAAGTGCTCGGTGACAAGCATCCTCTTGTGCTAGTATGAGTTGACTAGAGTATTGAGTATGACTGTTGTCTGACAGGAGAAAAAGGCAGAGGTACTGTGACACCTGTAACTCCTCTTTCAAGCTACAATAGCAACTCCTGTCGATGTCTGTACAAATATCATGAACAGCTTTGAGTGTGCAATGTAATTCACATTTGAATAATTACTTCTTACTTACTTCTTGAGCCTCTTTTTTTTTTTTACAACCTGCCTAACTGTCTGACTTCTCATGTTTGTCGAATTATTGGACCTGCAGTATTTTTAGTGATACTGCTGAGTTAGTGAATATTATCATGACTGATAGAACTGATGGTCCAATCCACAAAGATTACACAAAAGGAGAGTAAGTGAATAAACAGACCTGCCCCAGTAGCTTTTGAGATATTCATGAAGGTTCCTATTCAGTCTCAGGAAGGACAACAACTCACCTCTGATTCCATTAATATCAGTAGCAACTGTGAATGTTCTGATGTGCCGTCGACACATTCAGACCAGCTGATCCAGATCCAGATCTTCATCCATGTGTAACCACCCCCTCGTCATGTCCTCTCCTCCCCAGACCTCTCAGGAGTTTCTCGCCCAGCTGATGTCTAAACTCGGGGGCAAAAATCCAGAGGAGACGGGCGGCTTCCAGGAGGCGCCGCTGGCCTATGACGCTGTGTGGGCCCTGGCCCTGGCTCTCAACAAGACTGTGGGGCCCCTAAAGGCCAAGGGTCACCGGCTAGAAGACTTCAACTACAACAACCGAGATATCACCGCGGAGATCTACCGAGCCATGAACACCAGCTCCTTCGAAGGAGTCTCAGTAAGTGGAAAAGCCAGAGGAGTCAGAGAGGGGCCAGTGGGAAGGATGGAGGGGGGGGGTTAATACATTAAAACTCTGTGTTTCTCTTTCAGGGTCACGTTGTATTTGATGCTCAAGGTTCTCGAATGGCCTGGACTCTTATTGAACAGCTTCAAGGTAGGCCATAGCACACCCCCACTGTAAAATGGATTTCTTATTAATAATCAGCTGATCAGCTATAATCTGCACTGATCTGGTCCTTTCCCTCAGACTGTGAATATATTGTGTCTGTGTGTGTGTGTGTGTGTGTGTGTGTGTGTGTGTGTGTGTGTGTGTGTGTGTGTGTGTGTGTGTATGTGTGTGAGGAGAAATAACACACTGTTTTATATTTCATGTGGCCACACTATCTTTTTTTTGCATGTGACATAAGAAGTGTAGAAAAACGGAGCTTCTGTATAAAAAAGTTAACAGCTCCTTGAATATTTTATTGATAGTTGGAGAATTTCCTAAAAGCCACTGCCACGTCGCAGCTGAGTTAGTTTCTGCGACACAGAGCACAATCTGCTGTTTCAGTAAAGTCGCCTGATCCTCACTACTGAAGTGACTCACAATGGGGAAATCCAGGAAAGTCTTTTTTTTTTTTCGAAAAGTGCACCATGAATTGATTTACCATTAAATCAGAAATTTTAAGATTCACCAACAATAGTGGTTTAAACCGTCAACCTCCTCCAAATCCGTCTGTCACTTCAGCACCACGGACAGCGTCATGGTTTCATCAACACACAGCACAGTCAGGTTGTGGGCTGGAGAGGGAGGATGGAGGTTAACAACAGTTTGTACATTTGGTCTTTTTGTTAACAAAGGGGGTAACATCCCTACCCCCCCAAGATCACCTCCTGGAACATGAGCCTGGCTCACTACTTACCCTGGTCGTGTCTCAGCATCTTGAGCGCTGCCGGCAACAACTTAACTGGAAAAATCTGTCAAATTAGCAGGTATCTTTAACAAATACTAACAGTATAACTGAGTATAAACAAAATGACAGTGTCAAATATGACAAAAACACCAGCTGACTCTTTAACGTATCACAGGGTACAGCAGACAGACAGTTGGGCTGTGACGGTAGGAAGTTTTAAAACAGAATTTACATCACTGCATCACACTGTCACCGTCGCCGTCGCTGTTTAAAGACCCCGATAAGTATTGTGGTGCTACAGAGATGCTCTGGCCTGCCATGCTTGTTTGGTAGAATCCCCAGCAAAAATCACATCATCATCATTTTTTATATTTTTTTCAGTGAAAATTGAATGAAAAACGACCATTCACATGGAAATCTGACTCATATTGCAATAGCAACATCTGCTTAACTAATCGTAATATGATTTTTTTTTTTTTGCGCATCGTTCAGCCCTTGTTAAAATGATCTTTTGGCTTTTACTAACTGGAGCACAGACACTGAAGAGCAGTGGTTGGCAAAACTGGCCCGAGGCCCAAACTTGCTCTGCGCCCCCTGATGTAGAGAGAATGAAATGAAGCGTATAAAGCTGGCTCCAGCTATGTGCAGTTTGCTTTACAATGAGTGGCTCATTCACAGCACTGTAGCTAGTAATATCCAATCATATTCACTCAGGTATCACGGACACTATAACCTGACACTGCCATCAGGATGAGTTGATATAACAGATTTACTGTCTCAGGAAACAGAGGCTAACAGTGTCTGTATTGTTCAGTCTCCAGCCACAGGAAAGCAGCAGCCTCTGCTCTACAGTAATCACATTATTACTCTGAATGAGCTCTCACGTTGGACGGTTGCATCACTGAGTCTTATCTGTGGTGGTGTGGGGCTGCGCCCGGCTGGCTGCCTTTTGATCACTGAGCCTGTGTTCTCCTATTCACTCTGTCTGTGCTCTGTGTTCCTCTGACAGCGTTGAGATCTGTCGCTGTTGGGAGGCTCTCTGTGTTCTTGGGTCTGATTAAAAATTTAGCTTGTTTTGCCAATTGTCTTTGTTGGTGCCGGCCTCCGTCGACCCACGAGGGGAGGGTCAACGATGAGCCGCGGTTTGTTTGATGATAATTGGAGCTGTGTTGGCCCTGGGCGGTTCTTTGGTCGAGTCTGAGCTAAGTGGAAAGATAGACATGGAAATAAAATGCTCATTCAAGCCTCTTGTCGGCTTCTCAACATAAACATTGATTGGCTTTGGTAAAGTCTTCAGCTCCACAGTTGTAGCAGTAAATACTTGTTACTCAGGCTTGGAAAAGGACAGGAAGAAGAGGAAGTTTGTGTTCCTCTCTGCTGCTGTTGGTTTCTGTGGAGAGAGGGTCTGGAGCCACAAGTACAGTGACTGATCAGCTCCAGCTGCTCTGTGGTAGTGTTTGTGGAAGTGGCTACACTTGTGACACCAACTCCAAACTTCTCCTCACCACAACGTCTTTTCCAGACTGAATATGAACATGTATCTATTTTCTTCCGCTCATCTGAGGTCGGGTTTCGGTGGCAGCAGGTCGAGCAAAGTAGTCCAGACATCCCTCTCCCCAGTAACGTTTTACAGCTGCTCCTGAGGGATCTCGAGGCGTTCCCAGACCAGATGAGATATATAGTATAATCTCTTCAGCGAGTTGTGGGTCTACCCCGAGGCCTGCCGCCAGTTGGTTTTGTAGACGTGCTTGAAAAACTTCCAGTGGGAGGAGTTTCTGCCCCAAGTGAGGGAGTTGAAATACAGTATCTTGGGATGTTGTTGATGAGTGAGGGTAGAATGGAGCGGGAGATCCACAGGTGGATTAGTGCGGCGCCAGCAGTGAAGCGGGTGTTGTACCGGTCCGTTGTGGTGAAGAGGGAGCTGAGACTGAAGGCAAAGCTTTCGTTTTACCGGTCAATCTTCCTTCCGACCCTCACCTGTGGTCATGAGCTCTGGGCCACAGTGTGAACCAGACCACCTCCAACTGCATTTCAGTCACAGCGGGCCTCATTCACAAACAGTGTGTACCAAAGTCTTACGCACAAATCCAGGATTCGTCAATGTTTTCTGTTCAGACTCACCATGATTAAATGCAGCGTCTCTGATCTTCGGTTTAAATGCCGAATTTTACAATGTCAGACTGAATGCTGCCGTTATGAAATCCCAGGCTTCTCCATGTTTGACACTTAAACATGATCCTACATTGAAGCCACTAATGCAGCTGCAGGCTAGCGCAGTGTTTCTGGAGCATATCTACATCTTTCTCAAGCAAATTGAACACACAACACTTCAAAACATGTAATTATTTATTAGTTGTATAGATATTGAATAATGGTTTCACTGTTTTATTAACGTCTTTCATGCCTGTCGCTACATCCTTCACGGCCTCCAGGAGAGCCAGCTGGTTTTGGATAACTTTGTCAGGACGCTGAGACATCGTCCTTCAATACAACATCTTCTGGGCTTACAATAAAATTTGAAGTTTAGTTTGCTATTTTCATTTTAATAAGTATTACTAAGACGTTATTTAAACCTGAAAATCATTGAGGGCAAAGTAAGAGTAGATATAATTAAAAATAGATAAATAAAAAAATACCAGTTAAAAAAAGAACATCAAAAAAACATGATGACTTCATTAGTTGGACCTTTAGGTAACACCCACCAGGGCAGCATGAGCTCACCACTTAAGATGTACTGTTTTCCAGGAAGTTGTTGTTTCACTTCCTGTATTATTGAAGAGACTGCGGCTCTTTATAGAAAGCCAGCGTTCACGCTCTGTGTGCAGGCTGCCACCAATTCAATGGACAGAAGACATTCTCGATGAGCAACCCAGGAATCCAACATAACAAATATATAATTATATGCACGTTTGCTTTCCAACAAGGCGTTGGGTTTGTTCTACACATGCAGCATCATTTCCTCTGAGTTTTATTCCTCTGATGTTGGAAAGGTCTGAAACAATCAAGACTAGGACCTGGATTTATCAAACCTCAGTGAGACTGACAGTCTAACAGTTGTTGTGTGTGTGAGCAATGACACACCTCTATTAGTGACTTCCTCCCACCAACAGCCAGGTGTAGGGCTGCGCTCGAAAAGGAAGGTTCAAACTGAGTGAAATGAGTTGAAGTATCTGAGCAGCAGCCATAAGAACTGGTGCACTTCTCTAAATGATAAGGAAAGGAGTTTCCCATCTCGTCTCCTTTAGCATAGAAACACTGGAGCTTCCTTTACGAAAGGAAAGGAGAAATGACACACACAATTCTCTTCTTTCCTTCACCTCCTGATGTTTTCCATCGAGGCTGAGGAGTGATTAGAGAGGAGATTATTTTGACTTTTCCATTGCAGCCCTGAGTCACTCTTAAGAGCAACTCTCAAGAAATCACATAACTGACGGGAGAAGGAAGAGCCCAGATATAGGCTGTGGTCCAAAATTCGAAATAATCTCCTCTCTAACCACCGACCTATGTCAAACATCATTAGGTGAAAGAAAAAATGTGAGTTTAATAAGAATCTGACTGCACTTACACTAGCATTTATAATATATATATATACTGTATATATATTTTGTGTTTTCTTTGTGGTTTCTTGTCAGAGTGGTTCTTCGGGATGGAGATAAAGATCGCTTTCTATGCGCTTCAAACATCTGTGCGTTTCCGTGATGCTAGTCGGGAGCTTTTTTTTAGACGGGAACTGTAGCTTAACTTCAGTCTCAGGAGGAAGCTCTTCTTCTCCTTTGTGGGACTGAGGGCAGACTAGACACTACACTGACTCATACAGCATCTAGTGTGTCTAAGTGGTATTACAACATGGTGCGGGACGCAGCTAGTTGGTTAGCATGCTCATTTCAGTTGATATCTCTGAAATACAATAGATGGTGGTCTTGGTCATGACATCATCACTGTGGCTCCTTCACATACTATCGATGGTGTTAGTTCATTTTTTGAACATTTTAAACTGAAATTCTGGCCAGATCTTACACATTGCACCTTTAAAGAAGCTCTGGTGTTTGCAGTGCTAACAGAGCTAAGATAGGAATCGGTTAGAGAGGTGGACCAGCTCTGATCATTGCTGCTGTTCAGATACTTCAGATCATTTTACTCAGCCATAGACTGACCCTACATCTACCATATTGTGCATCCTGTAAAAAATCCTTCCTCTGCAGGAACACGTACATGTTCACTTCATTTGTTTGAAATCTTTAAATCTCCAGGAACAACGAACAACAGTCTGGTATATTTATAATATCTAAATACAGAAACAGGGATGAAATAACAGGAAACTGTGTGAACACTGACGAGGGAGACTGTGAATCAGATCAATGTCAGAGTCAGTCGTTTGTTTGCAGCTGATAAATGACAAAGGAAAAGAAAAAGTGCTGTAACAGTGTTTCAGCCAATTTGTCATCATCATTATTATCGTCATTATTATTAGTACCATTTGGGTGAAGGATTTTTGCTTCTATGTTTTGGTGAATACACCCGCCTGGTGTGTTCTGGATTTGAATCCTGCAGTAGACTCCACTGTAACAATTCAATCCAGGATCCAGGAATGACATGTCAGTACTTGTTGATGTGGAGATTTGTCTTGACCAGACTAATCTTTTCCTCATTTGGAATTGTACTGGAAAATGGGTCCAGCGTTCTGCAAGCGTCCACTGTTCTTCTGACATAGATGTCCTCACCAGCTTCTTCTTACTGGGAAAGGAAGTCCATGAGGAGGATCACACTGCCTCCTAACACCCCAGGTCTCCCAACTAACTAATGATCTGGAAGTACCTGTGAAAGACAGGTGTGCCTCCACGGGGTGTATAGCTGCTGTGACTGGGACACATGAGTGGAACAGCAGTAATGTTCTTAGTTACAGCTTTTTGTCTTGTATGTGAGACTGGGAACTTGAAGCCAAGTCTCTTGAGTGGTGGGCAACTGCTTTCCTTGGTTTGGACTGTGCAGAAGACCAGTCAGATGAGATGAAGGTGTTGGAGTCCTGTTTCATTTTACAGTCCAATCACCATCCAACCTGGCAAGTGAGCATGAACATCTTCAAGGAGCTTTTCATGACCACAACTGCTGTGAGGAGCTTTGAGCTCAGTCCACAGCTTCTCTACTGGATCCAGGTCTGGGATCTGACTGGACCACTCCAGAAGGTGGATTTACTCTGATGTTTAGGGTCATTGTCTTGTACTGAGCTTCAGCAGGTGGACAGACACCGTGACATGATCCTGGAAGAGACCTTGATAAACTTGATGTGGAGCAGGTCTAAGTCCAGAGGCAGCAGAGATCCAGATCCTGATGCTCCCTCCACCCTGCTCCACCTGTGGGAGGATGTTTTCATGTCGACGTGCAGACACCTGTTTACTCCACACACAGAGCTGATGTCGTTTTACAGTCCAACCCCAGTCTCATCAGTCCTGACTTGGGACCTTGGCAGAGGTGATACCTTCTGACTGATGGAAAACCAGAGAAGGCGACTGGAGTCGAGTGGAGCCAGTACCATGCAGGTGAAATGGGCTGTTAGTAGAGTTATGTTAGTCGACTGGAGGAATCAGGCCTAATGATTCCCTAACAATTAGGAGTGGAGACCAGTGGGCGGTGGTTTGATGCCCCTGCTCTGTACCTCCTTGTGCTACTGCACTGGGATATAAAGTGTTATTATAGCAAACCACAGGAATGTGCTACAGCTGATGACAGGGCAGTTTCTCACATGGGCAGTTTTTTTTTTTAATTTAAAGAAGCTTGCGGGCATCCCTCTGGCTTGGATTTCATTAATGAAATATCTTATAAAGCGTACTGGCTCTTGGAGTGGAAGGACAAGGGCCCAGGGCATCTGTCTGTCATGGTTTCTCAGAGGAAAATAGAAAGACATGAATGTCAAAGTGATATTTGTATTTGAAGTGAACCAGAGCTTCAACTGGAATCTGAGTCGCGGTACTAGGGAAGCTGGTGTCCTGTGAAAGCGATCAGTGTGGACCTCAAGAAGCATAAATGGATAGTTCAGCATTTTGGGATGTACCCTGATTTACGTTCTTTCTGAGAGTGAGCTGATTTCTACAGATTATTAGAAGAATCAAACAAAGAGAATCAATCCGGACAGGAAGCATCAATAAGATGCCCTTGAGAATGGGTTGATCTTGAGATGAGACTGAACAGAGTTTACTGACCTGACACCAGAGAGATCAAAAGCTTGGTCACCATGAGTCTTGTTCTAATGTTTTGAGAGGCCGAGTGGGTCAATAGGGTCTTTAAGCAGCAACGGTTGAAGGGATGGCAACAGCGTGATGTGATGACATAGATTCTGTATCGAAGCTTCCTACTGTTGCAGCCCAACAGTTGTTGACCCTTTTCTAACAGTTATACTGTTAGTAGTTTTATGGATTATGAGTTTATTTGTTAAAGATACCTGCGAAGTTAATTCATAGACATGTCAGCCGCTGCCAGCAGTACTCACAACACAAGATACTGAGAGGCGACCACAGTAAGTAGTGAGCCAGGCTCATGTTCCAGGAGGTGATCTTGGGGGGGTAGGGATGTTACCCCCTTTGTTAACAAAAAGACCAAAACACACAAACTGTTTTTAACCTCCATCCTCCCTCTCCAGCCCACAACCTGACTACTGCGTCAGGCTGACTGCTGTGTGTTGACGCTATCCATGGTGCTGAAGTAACAGACGGATTTATACAAACTCCACATCTGATTTTGAATTGTCTCTAAAGCAAAGATCAACAGCTCTCAGGTCATTTTAAGAGACATGTTGTAGCAATGTTCAGAGCGACCTTGGTTTCCTGAAGAAGTAAAGTAGCTGTTGTTAGAGTTAAATGTTGTTTAGTCATCTTTGATTTCTATCAGTGAGGTACTGATGCCATATTAGGGACTTTAAGAAGCGAAGGTTGAAGTGATGGGTACGGCACCTGTGTACATTCCAACACATGGTGCCGTAGCCATCACTTCAACATCGCTGCTTAAAGTCCCTAATATGGGGTCAGTACCTCACTGATACATGGTGGCACCAAGGATTTAAAGTCATTGGAAGGATTTTGAAGTGTAGTAAATCCAGCTTTAGTTGTAGTTATAGTTATAGTTAGTAGTCGTGCAGCTGACTTTTGAACTTTTGTTACTCAAAGAAACCAGGTTACATGTATCGTTAATGATCTCCATCCATACTAACTTACCTGAAAACACATATCCATATACAGGTCCTTCATTCCAGCAGCTGTCAGACTCCACAACTCCTGCTCTTCCTGACCATGTGCAAACTTGCACTTTTCATGTACATATCGTGTGTATTGTGTATATTGTATTTATTAGTGTATATTTGGTTTATTTTTGTTGTATATTTCCAAAGATGTTTATTCTATAGATGTTTATTTTTCTGCTGTGGTAAATGAATTTCCCAGTTGTGGGATAAATAAAGTTAATCTAATCTAATCTAATCTAATATCACATGACCATTCGTGTACACTGGGCATGTGCGAGCTGGTGTACTAAAACGGGTCCAACAGAGTTTCCAAAAGTCTTAGTTTTATGGTTAGGAAACTCTGGAGAGTAGACGGTAGGAGTAAACAGAAGATACATCGGAGTCCAGAGTGACCCTCTCTCTCTCTCTCTCTCTCTCTCTCTCTCTCTCTCTCTCTCTCTCACAGGAGGGAGCTATAAGAAGATTGGATACTACGACAGCACTAAAGGCAATCTGTCCTGGTATGGGAATGACAAGTGGATAGGTGAGGGACATTCATCTTCCTCATCCTCTTTATTTTTCTCTTCATCACTGTCTCTTTCCACCTTCTAATCTCCTGTTTTCTCTGATCCTCTCTCCTTCTAATTCCTACTTCCTTCCTCCTTCATTGCCCTCTGTCTCTCCCCTCTCTCTCCTTCCCACTCTCTTCATACGAGGTTGGCTGCAGATGTTCATCAATCAGTCACTGGGCTTTTATTTTAACGTTTCACAGCTCACCAGACATCCGAGTGATTCAGCAGCGAGCGGAGACAGAGTTAAGCTCTGTTACAGGCCAATGTGCTGCGCAGCAACAGTTTCATTCCATTTGCTAATTGAACATGAGAACCAGTTCAAAGCCACAACAGCAATGCAATAAACAGAAGATGCTAGTTGACAGACTAAACAAAACAGGAGAAAAGCAATCAGGGTGGCGGCGTAATGGGACTGGGCCCCATGACCTTGACTTTGAGGAATGAAATTGTGTTCCCTAATCAGTACACAGGGGAGCTGTGTGTGCGTCCACATCAGTTCTGCCTCCCTGAGCACTGTCGAGATGCAGATCTAACAGTGGCTAATGCTCTGAAAACTGTCGAGGATGTTGCAAGTCTGTGAAATGGAAAACGATGCGGTGGCGGAGAGGGGGCGGTGAGAGTGGACTGACCTTCACTTGTTTATTGTGTTTGCTTGTTTGTTGGACTGTCTGTCAATTAAAAGGAGAACATGTTCTCTGTAGAGCGGTGAGTGCGACAGGCTGATGCCACATAGTGAGATTGCCTGAATTTGTGCTTTTGCTTGAGAACTGACGGTATTTTAAAGACTCATTAGAGATGTTCTGACTCCTGTCCTGACTTTGAGTACCGATCTGATACAACTATGTTAAAAAAAAACATTTAACAGCTGTGATGTGATTGTTGTTATTGTTGTATGGCTCAGGTTTCCACTGTCTTTCCACTGTAACATTAGTGTTTTGCTAACAGCTAACATTACACAACAGACCAGAAGACAGTTCTTCTTTGCTGCTATATAGCAGTAGTTGCCAGTGGCTGCACTCTTTTAGAGCAGAGAAGAAGAACTGATTTTAAGGAATTTTATCCAGGTGTGAAACTATAAAATGTATTAATAAATTCCACAGTATTGGTTCAGTGCATGAACTCGCATACTCGCTGATATTTCAGTTAAGAATCAGTGTGGATTAAGGATTGACAGATTATCAACCTGGCAGATTATCGGCTGCAATATTCTGCATTTTTCCCGATTATCGGTATCATTATTTTTTTAACCATAAAATCATTTTTAAATGCGTTACTTTGGCTCTGATGCAGCGGAGGCGCCATGGTAGTTCACCAGGTAGAGTGTGTACTATGTGCTAAGGCTGAGTCCTAACTGCAGCGGACTGGGTTCGAGTCTGGCCTGTGGCCCTTTGCTGAAGTTTCATTCCCTCTCTCTCCCCTGACTTTCCTATCTATTTTCTACTGTTACTGTTGTTTCTATAAATAAAAAAAAGAAAGATACTGTAGGTGTTGCTTTCTATAATTCCATGATCACAACATGTCCTACCACACACTGAGAATCAGCTGAGAAGGCAAGTTGTAATGTGTTTGACGTCCCTCTCGTCTGCTCTCACTGTAAAGATGGGAGCACTGAGACGATGATGGCTGTGTGCCAGAAAAGAGTTTGTGTTACCAAGCCAACAGACAGCAAGGTCATTCAAGTGGCCTCTGGCTCTGGTGTGACAAGACCTGAGGGAGGGCTGGAGGACGCGTCAGCCTCCTGTGGTTTTGGTGTTTGACCCTGCGGCCGTGCCGGGGACCATCTGGACTGATATCTGGAAGTCAGCAGATGCTTTCAGACAGCGGACAAGCTGAGTTGTACTGTAGTTTAATGTGCATGACAGCCAGTCACCCAGAGGCATTCATCAACATGTCCTCCTTCCATCCTGCCGGTGTGGTTGGTCAACAGCGTCCGTCCTGCCGGCGAGCACCAAAAACCAGGATGGTGACGTGGCAGAATTAAGCCTGAACAGGATTTGGTTGTGGATTGGTTGCTACATGCTGATGTGTCACAGCTCTGGGTTCACTTCAAAACATATTAGTTCCTCCATCTTCTACAATCACTACTTCCCCTCCTCTTCTTCCTCTCTCTCCTCTTTAACTTCTCCTCTGTTTCTTTCTGACCTCGCTCTTCTTCTCTCCTTCTCTATTTCACTTTTTATTTCCCACTATTTATTCACAATCTCATCCCTGCTGCTCATTCTTTTGGTCTCCTTGACAACCACTGCTGCATCGCTGCCTCTCTCTCTCTCGTATTGCCGTGGTAACCATTATGGGGGCCAGTCGCCATGGTAACATACTGTCCCGATTCCACCATCAAGGGCAGGGAGAGGTATTAGTGTTGGAGAACACATTCTCCCAAAGGACACTCGCTTACAGACAGACAGATACACACACACACACACACACACGCACACACACGCACACACGCTCATGTACCCTGTATATGCCTTCAGCTAACACTTACACCCACTCACATGCACAAGTGTCTAATCTTATGGTTCTGCCTCTGTACTTTTCCACAGACGTTACAATTGTAAACGAGTTGAGAAAGACATCGTCCTTAAGAATGTACATGATGTGTGTTTGTGCCACACACACCTTTGTTACCTGAGCTGCTGCAACAATGATGTTGTTGTCTTTCAAGGAAAAAGGAATGAGAGTCTGCAGTCACTTAGGCTCAGCTGCGTTTTGAATTGGATGCTAACATCTGCATGCTAACATGTTGAGGTTAACCATGTTCACTACATCAGTTTAGCTTGTTTGATAAATTGAAATTTTGACTGGATGATGATGAAAAGTCAGAGCATCACTGAAGTGATTACAGTTCGTTACGGAAGCTGAGAAAGACCATACTCGCAAATATTTTTTTATCGTTATCGCTCGTTATCCCGAGATAACAGAAAAAAGGAATAACAGAGAAAATTATTTTTTGTTATCCAGAGATAACAAAAAATAGAATAATATCTTGTTATCACAGAATAACGAGCTTTGTTATCTTGAGATAACGAGATAAAAAAAATATTTGCGAGTATGGTCTTTCTCAGCTTCTGTAGTTAATCCTGAGGGGGACGTAGATGTCTGAAATTTCATTGCAGCTGTCGAGACATTTCACTAAAAGCCAAGAGTGTCAACCTCATGGTGCTAGAGGAAAAGTCAGGGCGTTGCCAAAGTCATTAGGCTTCATTGTCTGGGCAGCGTGGATACAGTATGTGTACCTGATTCCATGCCAGTCTATGCTGTACTTATATTAATAGAAATACTGACCCTGCCTTCCCTAGATCCCCCAGCATCAACCCACTGAAGACACTCGTCACATCTTGCTGTTCTCATTAAGTTTGTTGTTTTTAACACACATCTTAAAAGTATACATTCAAAAGACTTGTTTGTATCTTTACTTTCTATGCAAGAAAAAACATTGCTGAAATGGATAGACTGCAAACCTCCAACAGTAGCTGTGTGGCATAAGGTTATTTTTGATATATTACATATGTAATATTTGTTATAGACATATTTGTGGCCCCCAGAGGATGATTTATAATATAATGTTTCTAGTGACTTAAGGGGCCATTTCTAAGTTTTCTCTGCTGAATGTGGTTTCTTGTCAGGTGGTGGTGATTGTCACCTGACAGGAGCTTCAGCCATTGTTGTCTTTATAATCCAAGATGTTATAATACATCCTCTGAGTGGCTAGTTCGTCAGGACAGACTGGAGGCCACAGTGAGTCACTATAGGAAACTGACAAAATGGGCCGGGGCTAGCTGATTAGCATGCTAACTTCAGTAGAATAAAAGATTAATAGAGTTAACATTGGTGTATCTTTCCTCCTCTGGAGACAGCTGTTGGTGAGGAAAGGAATGAAGTTTGATTCTGAACCCACAATGTTTCTTGTGTACTGGTAAGTAAACAGCTGTTAATGCTAACGATAGCTATGTAGCAATATTAAAATGTACAAATAGCTCCTTTAATGACCTTTCCCCCAAGTATACACGCAGGTCAGCACCTGCAATCTGACTCCAGTCCTCAATGAAGTTTGGATCCCAGTCAGCTGGTCAGACACTTTCAGAGCCAGTATGAACTGTTTTCATGTACACACGGACACCTGGCTGTTGTTGTAAGACTGATTCAGACAGCCAGGGTTTCATACGTCACAAACCTAAGGAACCAATCCTGTCACGTTGTGAAACCTGAAACCTTGTCAGTACAGAGAGAGAGTTAGCATTAGCACAACCACTAACACTGTGTCAGCCACTGCCAGTTACAAGCTAACAAACTACATAAACAAATACAAGATGCTAACTACGCTAACCGTTCTGATCCGTCTGCTAGTCTCTGGTTCTGGTCTCAGACTCCTCCTCTGAGTCTGGGTCTGACTGAGGCTCAAACATGTGGCTGAGTCTCTCTGATGTTTCCTCCTCTAACCATCTTCATACTCTCTGCTCTTTCACCTGTCCACCTGGAGCAGGCAGGTGGTGGGCGGGGCTCAAGGCCTGATCCAGGTTTCTTAATCAGGAAGTAAGATGAGATGAGCTTCAGACCCAGATTTTGATTTTTTTTTTTTTTCACTTTTTAAGTTGAAAAATCACATTCAACAAATTATGAATCACAGCAGAGGATTTTTACAGAGTTTAAAACATGGAGAAGAACTTTAATGTAAAAGTGTCACTCTGCAACACAGGGACAGACAGTTCTCACTCCATGAATGAATGAATTCATGTAAATGCACCTCCTCAAATGTAACATGACCCCACTTTTTCTGATGTAATCTACAGAAAAACAATATTGTCTTATACTATAGTTAGCACTTACCACAAATGTTCAAATAGTGGTTTTGAGATAAGCTAATAGCAAAATCAAGCTCATGCTACAGACTGACTGTAATTAGGTGATGATAACAACAGTAAGTGTGATAGTAAAGGATCATTTTTATCCACCTCTGTTTTGAAAGACTTCTCTTCCTGCCTCACAGTTTTTTGCGTTGTGATCCCTGAGTCTGACATGAATCAAAAATAGCTGCCGTGTGAATATCAAACATGAGCTTTTGATGTCAGACTCTCAAAGTCGTCCTCTGCATCCAACTCTGAAGTGTGACACATACGATCCTCGGCTGCACATGAACCAGCAGCCTCCACAGCAACACGTTTGTGAGGCAGGAGAAGCTCCTGTTACTATTCTGACCTTAAGACTCCATGGCAACATGGTTGTTATTAACATCTCATTCAAACACGCCAAGGCTCACAGATCTCTCACTGCATCGCCTGGGGCTCCTCTGTCACCGCTCAAGCTTCAGATGCTCTTAAAAACACAGCTAAGTAGGCAACACTGAGCACACACACACTCCTATTCTTACACATGCTCCGCCACGCAGAGCCCACGTCGTAAATGAAATGTAAATTTAATGGAAGCCAAATCTCCTTATATTCCTGCTCCAGTTTAGCAGACGAGCGCAGTATCTGTGGTGAAAGATATCAGCCAACAGCTGCCTGCTACTTGCAGATACATGTGAAATAACAGGATGTGTAACTGCTCTGCTTTTTCTCAAGCATCATACCTGCTGCTCCAGTTACAGAGAAGTGTCAGTGTACATGTATGCTGTGCGTGGGCGGCTTACAGACATTTTTCCCCTGGGGACTGTGAGCAGCAGAAACTGTAAGGCTGTGTGTGTGAAGATGGCGATACCATTTTGGCCTTCACACCTCCGTTTTATGTGTCACCATGGCTGATCATACACTACAAGTCATGTCATGTCATTGACACAAGGGTGTGTGTAATCCAGCTGCACAGGAGTACTCCACTCATTTAGCACTGCATTCTTGTAACACAGTCATACTCAGATCCAGCAGGACCAGAAATATCCTTTTTTCCACACATTCCTCTGCCTTGTCAAAACCCGGTGCCTACATTACCCACAATGCAACCTGACTGGTGTCAGTGTTCTCAGAGATCTGTAAGTGTCATTCCAGTAGCAGCTTATGTATCCCAGAGGTTCTAGCCTCAAGCAGAGATCAGAGTTTGATGAGTAAAAGTTAGTGGAGTTCGCCTTTAAGGGCAACACACAGTGAACACACCTGAAAACACCTGAGCCCATTGTTTTTAATTAAAGTCCACAAACTGGTGGTGTCATGACATGTCGTCGTGGGTTCACTTGACATGATACTTCACAGGAGCTCGCTCAAAGTTCAGTTCACACCAATTAAAATTAACTAGTTTGTAGAGCTACCACTAACAGCTATTTCTATCGATTAATCTATTGAATATTTTGATCAGTCTAAACGATTCATTTTCCTCCAGAAAACTGACACTCTGACATGGTCACTAAGCTCAGATTCAGGCCTAAACATTTCCTCTAACACTTATTCAGTGTAACTTCTCAGGCAGCAGCAACCACTTTATGACTTTATGAGTCTTTATCAGCTACAAGGACCAAAGATATTAAAAAGCTCTGTCTACTAATGAAGAGACACTTACACATGAAGTAATCCTTCACATGTTTGTGCGCCATCAAAAATAATAATCACAAAAGAACACAGGTTAAACCAGACTTAGAGTGAAGAGATTTGAACTGTGATGTGCTCATCTTCCCAAATGATGATCATTTATATATGATGATCATGTGTGTAGTTTGTCTGTAACCCGTGCTGTGGAAATGATTGACCTGACATTTAAGGCATTGAAAAAGGAGCTGTCCATGTCACTTTAGTATTTATTAAAGTTAATAATAATAATAATAATAATAATAATAATAATAATTCTTTATGTATTTAGTACTTTAATACACAGGTCGCAGCTCAAAGTGCTTTGACAAATATAAAAGGAGAAAAGGAGTTAAGATAAAATAAAATAAAAAATAGTAAAAAAAATAAAAAAAACTAATAA
Source organism: Seriola lalandi dorsalis (assembly GCF_002814215.2). Taxonomy (NCBI): domain Eukaryota; kingdom Metazoa; phylum Chordata; class Actinopteri; order Carangiformes; family Carangidae; genus Seriola; species Seriola lalandi. The sequence continues at coordinate 316,256 of NW_019525505.1, forward strand.
ATAATAGATAATAAAAAAAAAATAAGTCAAAGTTAACATCTTTGACCGTGTTCTGACTGTCAGTGTTACAGCACCGCTCTCCTCTACAACAGCTGAGCACTGCAGTGCAGCATTTCACTCACACGCCAGTGGAAATGAAAGAGTGTGTGTATATGACTGGGTCTGTGCGTTGGTGCAGCTGAGTCTTGAGTTCTGATGTCTCACTTAGCTCCAACGCTTTGACAGTGAATGAGTGACGCAGAGTGGTTGTGTATGCATACACACACATGCACAGAGTATCTTCTTCTTTGGTTTCATTTTGTGGTACGTCAGGACACACAGGGAGGTGTGAGCTTCAGCATGAATCGATGGAGGACAGTTTTTGGGGTCAAATACAGCAGCTACTGGAGGAGCTGGTTTCAGGTTATTGGAGGTTCAACCGGTTATTAAATCCAAGGTTTCTGTCATCAGGAGTGTGTGTGATGGAGGTCCATGTGTGAAGGCTACCTCTGCTCTCACTATATAACCAACCTCCCCTGTCCATGCCAGACAACCCTGCTGTATCTGCTGCTGTCCGCTTGGTCCTGCATCTGCTAAGACGACCTGGGTATTGTCTTCTTCGACCCCCCCACCCCCTGTGACTGTCTGTCTCCCCCAGGATAGCAAAGGAACGCAGAGGAATGGTGGGACCACAGAATACATCCACTTCCTGTCTGTCTGGCCCAGCGTTTGACCCACACTTTTTCCTCTGGTCTTTGTTCTTGCACTCACGAATATGCTCCTCCCACCTCTACACGTCATCTTTAACAGAAGAAGTGCAGCAGACAAAGCAGCTCTTCTTCTTGCATGGATGTCACCTACCGTGCATGTATGGAACTTGTCCTCCGAGAGAATAAATGACCGTGTGTCCGTGGTGTCTGCAGCTGTCTGTGTATGCGTCCATAAGCCGGTATAGCTGAAGGCAAAGCCAGGCTAGCTTGCTGGGAGCTAACGTTAGTGCTAACTTGGTTTGTTGAAAATTCCGAACAGCAGCTTGAATGAAATTACAGCCAAATGCTTTCAGAGTTTACCAGGAAGTCCAGCGCTGCCACTAGAATTCACTTCACGCTCTGTTACGAGACAATTTTTTAAGTTGATGAATTAAAACAGTAACGGAGCATTATAATTTGAAGACAGGCTCATTTTAATCAGTAGTCTGTTTGCTGCAGCGGTCGTGTTTACTTCTTTTCACTTCAAAAATCAACTTAATATGGAATTTACCCAAAACATACACCTGTATATGCCTGTCTTTAGCAGCCGTGTAGAAGTGACTGGTCTGTTTGTGTTTCGAAGGCATTCGCACTCTAACACGCTATAATTTACTCCTGCATTTACCAGCTGTTATTTGCCTTAATTGCTCTGGGCAGGTTTATATTTATGAAACTGTGACATGCACACTAATGGATTAATTGATCGCTGTGCGCTGAGGGGAGGCTTGTTTTGATTTCATATATATGCTCGGTGTCAGACGAGATTGTTTTCATTAGAGGTGAAGAGAAGCCTGAGATCAGCCCACAGCTACTCTCACACGGCGTACTCTCCTCGCTGCAGCCGGAGGCGATCACAGACCCTGGAGGGCCACAGGCAATTTACAATTTACAGATGTCCCCTAAATGCCTCACATGCAGGCAATGGGTAGACGCTAGCTAGCACATGATCAGGGGCAGCAGCGCTGTGTAGTGTTTTTATTGAAGGTTTAAGGGGGTTTATAGACGTCATTGCAAAATGTGCCAATATGAGGGGCCGTTCGGGGGCCCCTTTTCCCCTAAGAGGCCCCAAATATTTGCCTGGTTTGTCTCTCCTGACACCTCTGTGCACGTCTGCCTGCAACATGTACAATATCCAGTTGCAATATGGTTGTATTTAAGCCACTTACATATGTAGCGGACTAGCTATCCAGGCTAACTGAAATTAATCTGATGCATCTCTGTTTAAAAACATTCATTCATATTGAGTCGGTCCTTCTTGCCTCTTTGTCATAAAGGTTCTTTTCTTTATTTCTCAAATAAAACCTTGGGGCTGGATCACAGAAACCTCCTAACGAACCTACCTTAACTGTTTGGTAACCATGGTGATTAGGGTTAGGACCTGCTAGGACAGCTAGGAAACGTTTACAGCCGATGTTGGACTGAGTATCTAGGATTTCCTAACCTGGGATAAGACAGGATTCCTAAAGTTAGTCAGGATTTGATTCTGTGATAACATGAAACAGGAAGTTACTGTAATACGGCTCCTGGTCTTTCACTGGGGAATGATTTGCTGTCATTTGCCCACGTGGTCTTCATCAGGACACTGTTCATCAGAGCCTGCTCAGCTTCATCATCCTCTTTGCGTGTAGAAACAGAAGCTTTGACTCTCTTACTTTGATATCAGCGACTTTCAAATAGATTTATATCACAGCCGATGTTTTATCTCACACTGATGAGCATATCAGTATTTCACAAGTTGGTACAGTCTCATTTCCCTGAGCCCTGTGCATTGCTCTGATCAGACCTTGTGCTTCATCACATCAACATTGCTTTGTAAAACAGGGAAATAGTCCATGAATAATACAAAGTAGAGGTCAGTGGATGAAATGAACCGAGAGCTGAACAGTTGAGCTCTGTGTGAACGTTAACTGAACCTTGGTAATGTAACTGTGCACTGTGTGGGATTCACTCACAAACACGAACAGGGCTGGGCGCCGCTCTGAGAGTTAGATCAGAGGTCAGAGCAAACACTGGTGATGCATTTAGCTTTTTCTGCTCTGCTAACCTCTATCACCTGCTCCGTTCTGTACAGTCTTCCTTCATCCTTTACATCATCATCCTCTTGTTTTCCAGGCTCAGGACCCCCTGCAGACCAGACGGTGGTTATCGAGGAGTTTCGATACCTCTCCCAGAAGCTCTTTGTGACTGTGTCTGTCTTCGCCGGGTTGGGAATCCTGCTTGGAATCATCTGCCTCACCTTCAACATCTACAACAGCAACGTCAGGTGCAGAGGCTCGTCCGGACTAATCAATATTCTTATATGAACAACGGCTCAGTCACTAATCAGAATCGGAAAAAAAAACTTTATTGATCACTGCAGGGAAAGTGCTTTGTTACAACTGCATGACACACAATATAAACTACTGCCAGACCTCTCAGCAGGTCCAGGGTGTCTGGACAGCAGACAGAGAGAAAGACTACTGTATGCATAGAGTTATATACTATAGGAACTATTATACAGTAATAGACCATAATGCCTTTCTGCAAAATAATTGTTACAATACACAAAAGTGGACTGCACATAGTTGCACAAAGCAGTTTTCGAGAAGTGAAGCCGCCCGTCCCACAGCCTGATACCTCTGGAACACCTGCAGAGAATTTCTTCAGTTGCGTCACAAACTCAAGAATGAACTGACGAGAATGTGAATAGGTTTTAAACACACATTTACCGACTGAAGCGTCTCACTCAGAGGAATAGCAACCGGTGGATGAGACGCGACAGACCCACCTACGAGTCTGTGCGCTGGCTAAAAGCCTCGCTCTCAGTTCAAACAGAAACACACTGTCATCTACTGGCAAAGAGCTGGGGGGAATTGGCGGGAGAGGGGTATCAGATATAATATACAGAACTTAATCCACATGAAAACACTTTCAAGGTAAAAAAGATGTGAAGGGGGCTGGTCCTGACGGACAAAAGGCACAAGTTAGTAAAACCAGTGTGAACTGTAGTCTGTGAAGCTTGGTCTCTGTCTCAGGACCAACACTGTGATAATTATGCTAATCTAATCTGTGGAGTAATTACAGAGCTCTGTGTCTATGTTGATGGTGTGAGGCAGACCGCTGGATCCAGACTGACTATAGTCTGGATTCCTGACACACAGATACTATTCTGGACTGGGTGATGACTGAACATGACAGTGAGGGCCTTGTGTGTCTGTTTTATATGTGCACTGGGAGATAGAGCCTGTGACGGACACAAATACTCTGCTGAGCATGTGTGTGTGTGTGTGTGTGTGTGTGTGTGTGTGTGTACACTTGTGCAGTCTGTCTTTTCTCATTGTGACCCTGAGATTGAATCTTTGTTTTTCTGGTTTGGTTCGACCGTTAATATCAGCTGGACTGTCAGTGGATGTGTGTAAGTGTTTGAAGTGTTCACTGTTGGTGTGTGAGCTGTAGCTGTAGAATAAACTGAGCCGACGTGTGACAGATGAAAGCAGGTGAAAACCTTAGTTACAGTGACAGCAGCGAAAGCACGTGACACGTCACCTCCGGTGTGAGAGAATCAAACAGCTGACTGCGCTCTCGGCGAATATGTGTGTGTCTGTGCTTCTGCTTCAGGTACATCCAGAACTCTCAGCCATACCTGAACAACATGACCGCGGTGGGCTGCATGATGGCTCTGGCTGCTGTCTTCCCTCTGGGCATCGACGGCCTTCATGTCCACAGGAGGCAGTTCCCTGTGGTCTGCCAGGTAGGTCCAGTCCAGGTGCCGTGCTTTAGTCTCACACATTAAACTGAATGTCAGGTCCCGGTGGCGAAGAGGGACGGGTATATAAGATTTGAAAGGTAATTTAACAGAACTCTTATTGATCTGGTCCTTTAACTTTACTCTTATGGATCCGGTACTTCAACGGTTCTCTTATTGATCAGTACTTTAAGGGAACTCTTATCGATCCCGTCCTTTAGCTGTTCTCTTATTGACCAGTACTTTAACGGTTCTCTTATTGATCCAGTCATTTAACGGTTCTCTTATCGATCAGTACTTTAATGGTTCTCTTATCAATCTGGTTCTTTAACGGTTCTCTTATTGATCCGGTACACTAACACTTCTCTTATCTGTACTTTTTGTTATTTTGTAAGAGAAAGAAAAAACTAATGAAGAACAGAAGGAACTTTATTTTCTCACATGTGCTCTATTAACATTCTTGACTAATAACCTTCAACAGCACTGAACAAATCACTGTTATAGACTGATTTGATAATGCTGGAAATGTAAAACAAATGTTAGTAGTGTAGTAGGAGTGACCTTTAGTTCTCTCCACTGTCACTAAGAGCAGGGTCACAGGACACACACACACAGACACACAGAGAGAGAGAGGTAGAGAGAGGTCTCCTCTGTGTTGGGAACAGTGAAAATGCATCATAGATGAATGTCTTCATCAGAAACAGAGTTGGTGAGATAAGATGTGAAAGAGAACGTTTATGTCGCAGTAATAAATAATAAATCTTTTTTCCTAATTTCTCCAGTACAGAGATCAGAACCGATAACGTCAGAGCTTACAGATACCACAGTCTTCGAACATGAAGATCTGTTTAATTACCGAGTTTCAGTACGTACTGATAATTCTCACTGTCAGTTTGACTGATGGTTCCAGTGATGAGAGCTGCACATCACAGATTAACGAGTGTCTAACAAAACAATCCCAACTCGAGACCCACTGGATCGTTTAAGCATATTGCCTATATTGTCTTCATTAGCAGATGGAGTTCTCTCAGTTGTCATGGAGATGGATCTGTTGACATGTGACCTCAGTAGCTGATGTTGATAACCTGATGAAGACACTTCTCTAAAGAATGAGTGATCAGTAAACATGTTTGTAGCACGTATCATTACACAATATCCTCAGGTGTAGGAGGCTTCAGTAACAGGCATCCTGAGTGGAGCAGGGGTGGGGT
>NW_019525505.1:321938-354600 GCF_002814215.2 Seriola lalandi dorsalis
GGTGGGGGGGGTACGGGGGTAATATACTGTTTAGAGGTGTTGACAGCCTGTCAGCTAACTGACATATCACAGCCGCCGTCTCCACAGCAACTGATACACACTGTAAGATGGAGGACGCTGCTGTTGGTGAGCTCCTGTGTAGAGGAGACGTTTGTTGAGCTTTGTGAAATGAGCAAAAGGAGGTCCAGAGTATATTTAAAAGGTCTGTACAGTCTAAAGGTCTCTGTCCATGTGTTGTTTGATTATAAAGCAGGTCTAGGTTCTATATTAATACTGTGAAAGTATCAAAGCGCTCAGTCCACAGAGAACTGCACACAGCCTGTATTCAGAAACTGAGCCTTAAAACCAGCCGTCAGGACTTCTGGAACTTTGTGATGTCACAACAAAGCTGTCACCGTTCTCAGCCACGCCCACTTGGACCCACCATCCCACCCTGCAGGATTTGGTTTCTCTGAGTGTTTACCTGAAATCAGAAGAGAGGCTCAGAGCCTCCTCTCTTCTGATTGGCTCACTGAGCTGTTGCTACTAGAGCTCCAGAGAGAAGCCTGAGAGAGGAGAAGTAAAACTACACTGAGATAATTTTTGGTTCTTAAAACCACAAATATATCTTCTTATGGATCAACACTTCAAATAAAACACAGGAGAAGAGGAAAATATGGAACTTTAAAGCTTCTTTAAGCAATTTTCATAACCAGGGGAGAGAAGACAATAAAACTCACAGAAGTAAAGTCCTGATACACTGTTAAGATTTCAAGTTGTTGGCTTATGGCAGCTGTTGCAAACATCTGGCACATTCAGCAGACACAGCAGGAGTTCCACCTTAAACCACAAATTGCTGTTTGGTGTATTAAAGTTATAATCTATAACTTTTCCACATTAAAATGGCAGAGCTGTGTTCTGTATGATGTTGAGGTGTGTACTCAGAGTCAGACCGGACGACAGATGATTCAAACCCCAGACATATTCTGTAGTTTTCAGTTTGTGTCTCAGCTAAGCTCCGTCTTAAATCCCCTCTCTGTCCTTTAATCATAGCTCTTCCCTGTCCTGTTGTCAGTTGTGTGACTCTTGTCTGACCCAGTGACAGACATGTAGCTGTGCGCCGGGACAGGGTGAGAGACAGACGCCTCAGAGGAGGGCTTTGAAGGTCATTTTTGAAAGGCTATTAAACAAGGCTGATGGTTAATGACTCAGGAGCTGCTCTGATTAATCTGTTTGATATATTAGTCAGTTTAATTACCAAGTCTTTCATCTCTTTTCCTCTCTGCTAGTTTCGCCTGTGGCTGCTGGGTCTGGGATTCAGCCTCGCGTACGGCAGCATGTTCACCAAGATCTGGTGGGTCCACACCGTCTTCACCAAGAAGGATGAGAAGAAGGATAAGAGGAAGGTAAGAGTAACAGGGACCTGAAGCTGTGGATTTAGGTACTGGGGGTGAACGATTAAGTCCATTGTCAAGCCCGGCGGGGGGGGGAGAGATTAGGCTTTACAATCATTGTTCCCCTCAAGGGCAGCCTCCACGGTGAGAGATGATGTATTCCCCGGGCGAGTGTTATCTCTGTACATTTATTGTCCGCCCTGCTTCCCGCAGCGGGGCGGTCGGCCCGCTGCTCGGCTTTGAGCGCTGTATAGCATCGATTTGTGGTGCTGCCTGGCCAGTGAACTCCAGTTGATCCCAGTGGTGGAAGGCCTCTCCTCGCCACCCCACCCCCAGCCACGCCCCCACCCCCACTCTCCTGTATGTGAGAGGAGACGTCGGATCAGGCGGACGCTCCTGCCGCAGCCCGTTGCTGAGTGTGTATGAGTATTCTTGGCTGGTGAGGGACCATCAGGCAGGATTATTGTATCAAGGGTGGTGTCAAAACTGTTTGAGCTCACTTTGACTGCAGCCGCTGTAGCCTGGCTTCTGAGGGCGGAGGAGATGCTGCTGTAATTCAAACATCCACTGCCATCTCTATCACAGCAGGTAAACAGCATACAAACAGAATATAATTAAAGCTGCAAACAGCGTGATGCGGGCCCTCGCCCTGTCGTGAACCTCAGGGCTGCCGCCAACCTACATTATGTTCCTGTATATCAAGTATCAAGTAATTCCTGTATATTCCAGTTTTCAGTTCAATGACATCTTATTACTTTGCAGATGTGTTCAGTGTATCAATGTATATCTGAGTTATAACAACTTTCTGTTTAATGGTGAAACATTGAAATTCACCATGGCCACAGCTTTCACATTGAGGCATCATCGAGGTCTTGATCCTTTAGACCAGCTTTGAGGTGGGTGTGGTCAACCTGCTGGCGGAGCACATCAAATTGTAAAACATGGCATTTCCTCTCACTTCAAGGGGTGCTATGATTATAATTGAATATTAGCATGAGATGCATTTAGACTCTTTTCAATCATATAGAGTTTGGGGCAGTTTGGACAATATGTGCTGGAGTTATCACAACTTCATGTTTGGTGGCGAAACATTGAAATTCGCTGTGCCGCCACCGCCGGTCCTCCAACAAAAACTCAAAAGCTTTGCAATTTAGCATTGCAAAGGTCTTAAGATTAGACCGACCAAATATAATGTCAATTCTCCAGGAGCAGTTTGACGAGTATGACGACGCAAAAATGACACCAAAATAGCTGAGTAAATTCAAAATGGCTGACTTCCTGTTTCGTTAAGGGTATTGGTGCAAGAGGCTTTTTTTGTAGTCCTTGGCATGTTGCATGTACTTACCGAATTTCACACATGTAAGTAAACACAGGACGAGGCGCCACTTCGTTGAAATTTTCTAGGTGGTGCTATCGAGCCATTTCGTCGTGCTTTTGTGCAAGACTCATAAAATACGTACATTTTCAACAGGCCTGACGCATGTGCAAAGTTTCAGTCAGAGTTTTTGAGCATGTTTGGACCCTTAAGGCCACTTTCATTCAGGAATAATAATAAACAGAACAGTTCCAGCAGCACCAGTCGGTGCTCTGGCCCTAATTAAAGCACAATACATCCGCAGAGGGACTGCTGCTGACCTCTACTGGTAAATATAAACCCCGGCTTTATGGTTGGGGGATGGGTGGGGTCATGCTGGGGGATAAGAAGTCAGAAACTGACACATAAGTGGGACCATATGCGCACAGGTTCTATGAACAAAATGGCGCCAGGGATGAGGACTGAAAGGTGTGATTTACAGATGTACGTCAGGTGAACCCATCCCGCCCGGGATGAAGAGCAATGCACAGCTGCTCCCCTAAACTTCTCAGTGAGGGGTATCTGAGACTGTCCCATCCAGTCCCAACCAGGGCCGAGGTGAAGGGGGTCAAGTTCAGGGGGAAGAACTTGGTCATGGTCCCACATCTTAATCTCCACTTACTGTTACATAAAGGACATGCTGCTTCCTGGACTGGCACTAAACATTTCTTAGAGATACTCATTAGTTCCACTGTGAAGCCCCTGGGCTGATGCAGTGCTTCATAAGAAGGACGAGCACGCCCGGAGAATGGAGAGGATTCTGTAGAAGTAGTAAGTAGGACAGCAAGAGCCTATTTAAAGTCAATAAGAAGTAGATGCATAGAAGATATTTCCTGATGCAGGATGCTCAACTGTTGCCAAGTTACACTCGCTGTCAAAGGAGTGAGATGGAGGGGGTATGAGCTGCGGGATGAGGATAAGTGCTGTAGCTGCAGCTGTGATTGTTTGGATGAACAGTGCAGATCATTGTTTGGTGGTGGAGACGGATCAGATCCCACCGCTGCCTCTGTATCTGTTTTCATACTCGCTCCAGCTGAAAAGCCCCAAAGCTTTGATCTAGTGGAATAATGCAACAAAATCAATAAGCACTTTATAGTGTTGGAGCTGTTCCTGCAAAATGTGTCTGTCTCTGGGGCTGAATACATAAAGGAAGAGCGTTATTTACTGTGCGCTCTCATCAGTATGGTCTCTTTGTCTCTCCTCCTGTCATGGCCCAGTGCTCTGAGGGCAGATTGGATTGGCCTCAGTTAGTGATGGATCATTGTTTTCTCGTCCAGCTTTAGGCAAGTCTATTTATGGCTTCATAAATCCCTCCCTCACAAAATCAGAAAAAGAGGATTTGCGCCTTTTCCTGATCCCTCTCCGTGCAGCCGTAGTGACCACCACCCCCCCTGTTTCCCAGCAGCACCTGGAACCGTGGAAACTTTACGCTACCGTTGGCGTTCTGCTCGGCATCGACGTCCTGTCACTCATGATCTGGCAGATCGTGGATCCTCTGCACATCACAGTGGAGGTATGATCATCCATTCATTTGGACAAAATCATTTTAAATCCCTTTTAAAAGATGCGCTTCATATCTACTTCTGGATGTGCTGCGTCTGAATAACGTCAGGTTAACTGGGAAGAAACTGTATAAGCAATAAAACAAGTAGAAGACGAGAATGGAAGCTCGGGCTGTATGAAACGGGGTGAAATTTGGATTTACATTTTTTCTGTGCATGATGTATGACACAATAAAAAATCCTGATGAGGAAATTGGTAGTTTGGTGCAACCTAAACATTTGAATCGGAATTTTAACTTTAGCACATTTCTAATAAACATTTCTGTAATGTCAGGCTTCTCTCACGCCATTTAATTTAAATTAAATGTTGTTTTAATTATGATTCATTTCAAATGCAACAATCCATTTTGAAAATTCAAGTTTAAGTTTAAGTCATGTATTGGACCTTGCGAATATTTAGCATTTTTGCTTTTGCAATGACTCAAACAATTCGTTTATCAAAATTGTTCAAAATGTATTTTCTTTTTTTTTTTTAACTAATTACATAATCAGTTGTTTTCATTTTACGCCTTTTCAGACATAAAAATGAAAAAGCATTCACCTCTCTCAGCCACGCCCCAAGCCCCGCCCACCTGGACCCACCATCCAACCTGGCAGGATTTGGTTTCTCTGAGTGTTTTTACCTGAAAGCTGCTATATTTTTAATGGATCACTCAGAAAACACTCAGCCAATCAGAAGAGAGGCTCAGACCCTCCTCTACTCTGATTGGCTCACTGAGCTGTTGCTACTAGAGCTCCAGAGAGAAGCCTGAGAGAGGAGATGTAAAACTACACTGAGATGGTTTTTGGTTCTTAAAACCACAAATATATCTTCTTATGGATCAACACATACAGTAAAGCACAGGAGACCTTTAAACGGATTTGATCTCATATGTTTGTTGACGTTGTACTGCATCACTGCTTTTCACCTGGGTGCAGAAATTCACCAGAGAAGCCCCCAAAGGAGACCTGGATGTTTTGATTCAGCCTTTACTGGAGCACTGCAGCTCAGAGAAGATGAACACCTGGCTGGGTGAGTGGAGCACCAACCTGCAGCACTGTTTCTGTCCTTCATCTGTCTCTCTGCATCTTTCTTCCTGCGTAACACAACACCAGTGAACACCTGATGAGTGTCTTTAATTTGATAACCTTCTGAAGCAAGTCTTGTTAGAAGTTCGCTGCAATATCATATTGCAATATTTTGGTATGTTTTTCTTTTTACGCGTCTGCAGGCGTGGTGTACGGTTACAAAGGCTTACTGCTGCTGCTCGGCATCTTCCTGGCCTACGAGACAAAGTCCATCTCCACAGAGAAGATCAACGACCACCGGGCTGTGGGCATGGCCATCTATAATGTTGCTGTGAGTACGCTTAGTTGTGTGTGTGTGTGTGTGTGTGTGTTGTTTCGAATTGTCAGATTGCCCAACCCTCTTAAAAAAAAATTTAAAAAATAACATAAAATATCAGTAATAATATCAATAAGTATATTGAATAATTGGAAAGGAGGTAGAAACTCGGCCTTTACCTGAAATTGTTCCAGACGAGAGGTGAACTCACACAGAACGCCTGAGGTTTCTTCCTCTGCTGCGTCGCTGCGACTGCCAGCTCTGCTGTTCTAGTTTGCAGGCGACTCAACTGTTGGATTTCTTTTGATTATAAATGAATTTCTTATTTATTTTTGACCGAAAATGTCACTCAAATGCCACTGTCTCCACATGCAGCTTCCAAAATGGTGCAAAAATATATTTATATTTTAATGTCCCCACACCGGAGACAGTCAGAGCCAGAGGCAGTGTGTTTTCAGGTTGTTCGTCCCATTCTCATGAACGTGATATCTCAGTAACACCTCGAGGGAACTCTTTCAGATTTGGCACAAACATTCAATTGGACTCAAGGGTTAACTGATTAGAATTTGGTGGTCAAAGGTCAAAGGTCAAGATCATTGTGACCTCACAAAACACATTCTTGGCCATAACTCACAAATTCATTCGCTAATTATGACACAAACCGAAATGTCTAACAGGATAATATTAAGTGATGACATTTTATATCAAAAGTGTCAAAGGTCAACTTCACTTTGACATCATAATGTTACAAAAACACTTCTAGCCATTACTCAGTGCTGTAACTCCGGAAGGGAAGACTGTGACCATATTTCCTGATTGGTGGAGGAAACAACTGTGAGGAGGTGATTCTAGTTTCATGTCAGGGTCATATTCAGATTCAGAGAGACATTGAAACTATAGTGGAAGGTGTCAGTTTTATGTGATGTTCCTAGCGTGCTGTCAATATGACATGAATAGGTCTATTCTCTGTCTGTTTTGGAGACTTTTATCATTTAAAAAGAGTGATCAAAGTCAGTGATCCAGAGGCTGACATTATTTTTACAAGTAGTGTGGGTCAAGGTTCAAAAAAACACTGGATCGGACAAGTCCCATAATGCTCAGCAAACAGTGCACACATTAAAGGTCCCATATTTCCCTCTTCTCCTGTGTTTTATTTGAAGTGTTGATCCATAAGAAGATATATTTGTAGCTTTAAGAACCAAAAACCATCTCAGTGTAGTTTTACATCTCCTCTCTCAGGCTTCTCTTTAGAGCCTAGTAACAACAGATCAGTGAGCCAATCAGAAGACAGGAGGCTCTGAGCCTCAATATGGGACCTTTAAACCATTTTAAGGTAGAATTATCAGCTAAGACAGAATCGGCCCAAAATCATCTTCTTATCAGATCCATGCTGTAAGCTGAACTTTCAAGTGCACGGTGAGACAACATGATGACATCATCAGGCTTTATGTGTAAATTAGTTGACTGGTCCTTTAAAGTAGACTGCACGTCGCTCATGATTATCCTCGTGTGTGAGCAGGGCTGCATTCACTGATAAAACACTTCACATAAGTTTCACATCGTACTGGGGATGAAGGTTTGAGTTTCCTCCAGACGCTGCTGTGGGAGATGTAGAGGGACCATTAAACATGGATTTATACCTCAACTTACTGAAAGGTGACTCGTACAACAGCATTCATTCACCACTGGCACAGGACATTGAATGCACCATTTCAGAGTAATCTGAGAAATAAATCTGAAAGCAAAATGTTCCTGTGGACTGTAACTCTGTGCCTGGCCAGCCTGTCTATATATAGGTTCCATATGAAAAGGCTGATTAGTGTGTGTGTGTTTGTGGCTGTCGCTGTTGGCAGCCAGACTAATGTGTTTGTCAGTACTGTGCCTCTCTGCAGGCTCTGTGTTAGTCTGCAGACTTGGTCTTTCACTTCCAATCCTTCAGCAGCAGAGACTCTCTCAGCAGGCGCGAGGACTTCTTCTTTGACCTCTCCTCCTTTGTTTCACGCTCTGCTGAGGAAGATCTGCCGTCCTCGGTGGCAAGACTCACCTACAGCATAATACGCTGTCTTAAATGAGGGCGGAGCCGGCCGGTGGGCTCTGCAGCCCAGTGTGTGTGTCCTTAATGACGACGCCACCACATTCTCACATTCTGCATTAGGCTCTGCAGAAACCGCAGAGACCTGAAGTGACAGGGCTGTGATGTGTCCTCATCATCAGGAATGAAGTCACATGTCAGAAGTCCTCACAGACACATGTTCACATCTGTGTTCCACATACACAAATTCTTCTTCTACCAGCTCTTTCTGCTGCACTTACAATTAGCTGACAATAGCATTGCATTATTTTAGTGCACATACCTATAGCATCATGTAGCTTCACATAGCATGAAGTAGCATCACATAGCATTGCGTGGCTTCACATAGCATCACAAAGCATCAAGAAGCTTCACATAGCATCATGTAGCTTCACATAGATTCACGTAGCTTCACATAGCATCACCTAGCTTCACGTAACATGAAGTAGCATCACATAGCATCGCGTGGCTTCACATAGCATCATTTAGCTTCACATAGCATCACGTAGCTTCATACAGCATCACGTAGCATCACATATCATTACATAGCATCACATAGCATCACATAGCTTCACATAGCATCACACAGCATCAAGATATCATCAACTAGCATTACATAGCATCACGTAGCTTCACATAGCATCATACAGCATCAAGTAGCATCACATAGCATCATGTGGCATCACATAGCATCACAAAGTATTACATAGCATCTATAGCATCACGTAGCATCCATAGAATCACATAGCATCACATCGAAGATAGGTTGGACTATGAAGGAACCACTTGTTCGAACCTTCAGTGTCCAGGAAATGAAGGATGCATTTGAAGGAAACTTTGAAATGGGAGAGTCTAGTCACACCGCTGTGTTGCAACCAGTCTTCAGATGCAGCCTCTAAAGGATGAGACCTCGAAAGCGGCGTATTTGACCTTCATCGCCATGGTTAAAGTAATAAACAGTCATGGCTTTGTTAGGTTTAGGAAAGGTTGTGGTTTGGGTTTTGGTTACTGCCTTAAAATTACACAACAACATAAACAGCTGGTTTCACATTAGTTTCATACCTGTGTTTCGTTGACCCGTCCGTCAACCTTAACCTCCATTAACATCACCTGACCTCCTCCTTTGCCCCTGTCATAATTACTATGGCCACGAGATATCACCTAGCAACAAAACATAACTACGGGTCATAATAAGCTGCTGCACAGACGACGTATGGGCTCGTCTTTTACAGGATGAACCTCTCAATGAAACGTACTGCTTGACTTCCAGTCTGTACTCACACATGCTTCAGACTGAAACATGACACGTCTGTGATAAGTTAAAAGCGGCTCATGATATCCGCTTTTGGGCTTCAGTGTGTTTGAAAGTGCAGGCAGATGAGGTGTGACTGTGACCAGGTTTCTAAAGGATTTTCATCTGCCCATTGTGAATAACTCTGACATCCTCCCCTCAAGTGTTCTTTAAAGACAGCGCTGCTCTCTGTGTCTATAATTGGCTGGCCCGTGGGCTCTCTCACACAGACGCATGAAGTAGTCAACTGTTCAGGTTTTAAATGTGTGTTGAAGAACAACAAGTTCTTTCACTGCAACCACATTTCACTTGACGGATTGTAAAGTATTCTGCTCTGCATGACAATTTAAAAGACGAGTGAGGCATCTACTGCTGGTTGCAAATGCCACACACACACACACACACACACACACACACACACACACACACACACACTCAAAGTGGCTTTTTAATCAACGCCATCTCCAGCACGGCTGATTTTGTGAATTTTATTCCCGTTGTCGTATTTTAATTCATCTCGGAGGATTATCCATTATGCACTGAACCCAATTTAAGCCTAAACTGAGTGGGTGAAATGCAAATTGGTACAGGGAAAAAAATGTGTATGTGTTGGTTGCTGTGTTTCCTCTCTTCTTCTTTGGTCTGTCAGATTACCCTCTCTCTTTAAAACAAATTAGTTTGATCCCAGAGCTGCTGTCTGCTGTCTCCTGGTTAGCTCCAGGATCTATTTCTGGGATCTACTACATGTTGTGGATAAAAAAGCTGCTGTTTGCTCATTGTGGAACAGGAAATGGCCCATAATTCATTTGAGGGACTAGAGAATGTAATTCCAATAAAATCTGTTTTCACTGTGGAAAACCAAATAGTGTCCCCCCTCTACTGTATTGGAGTGGACATCAGGAAACTGAATTCAAATCCTGGACAAATAAAAACCAAAAATATCTGCATGGCGAGATATCATCAAAGGAAAATGACAAAACATGTCTCTGCACAACCAAAGCTATAGACTGGACATCTGGACTTAGACCCTGTCGAAGTTAATTCACGAGAACCTGCTGCTGTGAACAAAAACTTTCAAGTCTCAAGTTTTTACCTGGTCACATGTCTCAGAACTATTGATGACTTGATGACTGACTCAGATTTGAAACTTGACTTGTAATCGATAGAGTGGAACCACATGATTGGATAGAGACAGCCCAGGAATTTCATCATATTAGGGACAAGGCAGTTTGGCCTTTGGTGACACAAAGAGTTTTAGGGCACAAAGGCCATTGAGTGATTTGATGCCTATAAACAAATAGCTTGACTTTCTGATAAGAAAAAAAAAAACAAAATTACACAAATGACATGAAAGTAAATTATTTTCTTAATATAAATAAAAAAGACATATTTTAAGATACATCATGTATCAATTTATCAGAATCTATAAATATGTAAATATATTTCATTTCAGAGAAACTTTCAGCAGAAGAATGTAAGAACAGTCTTCAAGTGTCAAACTCACATCAATCATTTTGTACAGTAAAGGTATTGAAGTTCAATAATGTTTCTAAAGTTTCTGTCATTTTTGGAGGGTTAGGTTAGGTTGTGACCACGTCCCGTTGACAGGGACTGGAGCTTGACAGTCTGTCCTTGACTCAGCTACTACTGTTCTGAGATCAGTCATGATTTTGCAGTATCATGCACATGTGTGGAAGCTAGACTTGCGCATTAAGACGCAGCAGTAGCAACTATACAAGTAAATTACACTGATTGATGAAGTTTGAGACAGAATATTGTTACAGGAGTAGAGCAGCTCCTTCAGGAATAGATCAGTACATAGGTTGTGTGCGTATTGGGTGAGAGAGAGAGAGAGAGAGAGCGTGAGAGAGACAGAGAGAGAATGGTGATGCTAGCGATCAAAGGAGGGTTAAATAATTAGTTAGCAGTTAGCAGTACAGTTTATGCATGCAACCAAGCTGCAAAGACTGCTGCGGTGATGCTGTTAAAGCAACCTGGAGATTTTATTTTGAAACATTTTTTCGCCTGATTTTGTTGCTACATCCTGCTCGTCCATCGCTTCCCCCCATTTCACCTCATAAACAGAATAAACTGAAGGTTTATTTTGAGACTTGTAGTAGAGGTCAGGCCCGGCTAACACTCTTCCTGCCATCCGCTGTTGATCCCGTTTTCATATGTTTACAGACACAGAATTAGACATAACCAGAAAGAAAACAGAAAAGCAGTAGAAAGAAACAAATGTTTTATTTGAAACTATGAAACTCTAACAGTGTTTTCACAAAAACTGGGACAATTCGTGTTCTGGGAAAGAATATTAATTTTCCGGGACAGTCGCTCAAAGAAGAGAACAATCCTGGGAAAAACCAGGACAGGTGGCAACCCTATTTAGAGCACTTTTTATTTGAATGGTAATTTTCTCTTCCTCTTCCTCTCACCTTCCTAACCAGTTATCCATTTTGGCTCTCCAGTTGTTGCAGTGGATGTGATCTGTTAGTGCACAATCAGAATGAGATAGTATATGATGTGGTCCAGCCAGCAACAACATAAAATTTCTTATCATTGTCTTATCACAGTGACCTTAATTGTTTTAAAACATCCTGTTTTGCAAATTATATGTTGGCCCACTTGTATTACCTTTGGCCCCTGCCCAAAGATTGGTAACCACTGCGCTATACCGCAAGTTTAGCAGGTTATTCCTTTTTACTTTAGCAGTACTAAAATAGTTAATTAGTCTAAATTGCTCCTTAGTTTCACCTCATTCTTTTTGTTTGACATCGTATATATTTTATCTTATTTTTGTCTGGGAGGGTGTTTTTTTCAGTCAGTAGTGACAGACGTATCTGCCCCATTAATTCCACCACCCCAGATTTTATAGCCACAAAGACCAAAAACACAAGTTTGCTAGCACAGTGGATTTATTTGGTTGGATGCATACTTCAAAATGTTACGCCGGATAATGTTGCCTTCCTTGCTATATTGTTACAAACCTATGGTACTCACTATTGTCTCTGTCCCTGCAGTTTCGTAGAAGTCATCTAAATAACTATCTGTCTGTAGTTTTCTCTCTGTTGTGGCTATGCTTTAACCTTTATGTCTTCAGTGCATTTGGAGGCTGCGCCACTTATCATCACCTGGCTTTACTGCAGCTACCTGTGCTTTTCTCTGTGGAGCAGTGAGTCCTTCACAAGCTGGAGTCACTCACCTGTTGACTGTTCATTTCGTGGGTTTAGTTAGAGCGGAGACGCTGTCTGGTCAGATAACATCAGTACTGTAGAGGACTCTAGAGGACGGTTTAGATGGACCCGCATTAATCCTGGAACTTACTCACTCCTCCTGACAGCAGCTGACTGAAGGTAACATTCATGTTACCTCCACCATGAGCTTAGCTTCATGCGTGCTGCCTGCACGGTTCCGTAGACTGTCTCAGCTGTTTTGTTGCTGCTCATTGGATTGTAGATGAATTTATCCCATGATTCTGTCTCCTCCGGGAACAGGACTCTTCCAAGTGCAGCAGGTCAAACGACTAATTCATCCTCTGAACAAACTGCTTTACTGATTCGGAGATCTTTATTGTTTCATTTGGATTCACTGATCAAAAACGTAATACATTTCATCATGGCCCTGATTTTCAAAGGTTCCTTTTTGTCTGCCTTTTTATGGTGAAAAATATTTTTCATCACAGTTTTCATTCATGAAATTAACACTGGTGTGGAAACAGTCTGTCTCCAGGTGAATGACAGCGGTTCGCTCTCCCTCCGGAGACCCCGGTGCACAGAAATGCAATTTGTTCCAGTGAGGTGGCTGAAATGAATCAGACGAGTTGTGTGTGAGCGGAGGGCAGGATTGTGTTTTGTGCGTCGCTGTGTGTAAGTAATGACACAGCAGAGAAAATGCGGCTGCTGCTGGGGTGGATGGGATTTTTTCAGCTTCTGCACAGAGATGACTGACTGTTGATCAATATACATCGATTTCCACCTTCACCTCCACCTCTCTGCTGTTTTATCTGATGCCGTGCTCAGTCGCTCCGTCCCTCACTCCTCCGCCCTCGCTCGCTCTGTCTGATTCATCTCCTCCCTGCATCATCTCTCTCTCTCCTTCTTTCTCCTGTCTCGCCGCCACCTCTCTCTCACTCCTGTTCGTCCTCTGATTCTCATGAAGACAAATGAAGAGGGGTGGAAAGAGAACTGGAAAATTCACTTTTAAATACTGTTACTGAAAAGAAATTTGACTAAAGTAGCAGTAAAATGACTTGTGTTACAATGTTAAAGTGGGGTTGAAATATGGTGATTACAATAACATATGATAAAACTATTAAATTAAAGATCATCTTGAGGCTACAGGTGTGTATTGGTGTTTCATTACACCGCTCCCAGATGAGCAGGTGCATCGAAATTAACCAATAAATTCCAGCCAGGCTCTTTGCTGCCTGTGGACACAACTGGTAAAATTACAATACACATTCAGTTGGCAGTTTATTAGGAACACCTGAAACTAAGTTGTTGATTCAACTGTGTGATCATTGTGGAGGATGTAGAATGTGGAGCTGTTGAGCTGTGTTACATTATACAGAGGTGTATCTCTTCTTTAGCCTACCTTCTATAAAAGGGACAAAAGAGTAGAGACACCAGAACACAGCAGGAGCCCGCAGACTTTATTTAGCAATATGAAGATCCATAAATCAAAAAGCTGCTGCTGTTTATTAGTGGAGCACACATGCAAACCAACTGTGCATTTTATGACTAAAGCATGAAAGCTTCAGCATATATTCTACATACCCCAAGGCTTTATTTCAGACATGAGGGCAATTTATATCTGACCTCTGGTGAACTTGAGAGGTCATTGACTTCAACATATATTCTGATATAATCAGAAGCTAACATGCTAGTTTGGTCTGGACCGCACTCATTACTCCAAGGAGCTCTGTTCTGTCCCGGAGGTCAGATCTGAAATGTCTCCACATCTGAATAGAAACTTCATGGTTTATAGAAACACTGGAGAAAGTTTCATGCTTTAGTCACAAAATGCACAATAACCTTCCATATACAAGTTCATCTGCTGCACTATTACCAACAGAATAAAGCAGGGACAACATAACAACACAGTAGTTGTTGATGCTGTACAGTGTTGCACACACACCTGTCTGTGTGTGTGTTAGTAGCTGGTGGCTGGGAGGAGAGGTAGTTCCCTCACAGTGTGATCAGTGTCACGGTAACCGTTAACTAGAGCTAACCAAATAATGAAGACTAGATGTGAAAAAACATTTTCATTAACTGATAGAAAAATAAAAGCGAGGCTTTATAAGAAAAAAAAACAATAACAACTGAAATTGTGTCGTGTGTTTACAAAACCAAAATAATTTTGTTTTGTTATTAAGTTATACAGAGAATGTCTGTAGTTTTCGTCTTCATACATCAGCCTGGTACTTTGGGTGAATATGAAATCTATTATTAAAAACGTTGTTTGACCTCATTAAAATGTCTAATGTCTAAAAACAACTAGACCTGTGTTCTATATTTTACTGATAAGGTGCTGTGGCTACCACTAATTAAATGCCATTAGCCTCCATTGTGTCAGGAAGGAGATATTTCAAATAAACAAAAACTGTTTGCATGGTTAGATAACGCTATAGTAAGTAAATATCAATTAAACAAAACTAGAAAATAAAGAAGCATAATGCTGGTGATAGAAAATAATATAGATGCATGCACAAGAAGAACCACTAGAGGGCAGCATGGTTCAGCTGAAGGTCATTGATGGTTCTGTCTAAAGCTTTACCTTTAAATAACAATTCCCAGGAGAGTCTTTACAAGATATTCTCTCATAGTTTTTTTGTCATGATCTCCATGGTAACAGTGAGCACAGTCACATTATGTTCAACAGGTCAAGAAGCATGAGCAGTCAGACGATTGGAAGCCTCTAAACTAAAGCTGTAGCTGACAGTCAAAATAGTAATAGTATAACCCATAGGTAATGGTATTATCAATGATAATAATAATAATAATAATAGCAATAACAATAATAATAATAATGATGATGAGTGTTGTAGTGTCAGATCTCTATTTGTATAGTATCTGGTTAATTCTCAGTTGATCAACACATTTATTGATGCACTAATCGTTTCAGCTGTAATCTAAACCACTTTATTAGGAGGTCAAACTGAAAGTGAGAAATGTCATCATGTTCCCACACATGTATGTCAGACATGAACTTTAGCGTGGACGATGTATAAACCTGGTTTATCGATATAACCTTAGAAATACAGACCTGTTACCTTCTGCAGGTGAGGTGAATAAGGCCCCGCCCCCATTTAGAGGAAGCACAGTATCTGATTGTGTTGTGGATCCACTGTAAACGCCGCCTGATGATGTCATAAAAACTCTTCACACGTAATCATTTTTGAAGGAGCAACAGCCAATGGGAAAAGTCCAATGCTCGACCGACCAATGGTGTAACTTCATCTCTCACTCACTGACTTGCAGGAGTTCCAGCCAAAAAGGTGTCTAACTCCTGTTTTGCACCAAAGTTAGCAAGTTCTTTTAAACACCCTAAAAGGAGGAAGGATAAATACATAAATACCTGAGTCTACTGCAGAGTCATGTGACCAGGAAGTGGAAGCTGATCGTACCCTTTCACATTGCTAACAAAAGCCTGATGTTAGCGGGTCTTAGCAGGTTTTTTGTCCAGTGTTTTGAACCCTAAATTTATATCCTTGAATTCTCTGGATAAACAAACAGTTCTTTGTGACAAAAATAAGGAAATACAGTATTTACTTTCTATAACTGAAAGAAGACATGAATAGAGGGGCTGAAGCTTTTTTTCCCAGAATTCCCTCAGCTACAGCCCAGATACTGACAGGTCAGCTCACTCTGCGGGGGAAACTGTATTCATTTATTTATTATAAGTCCACGTGTTTCTTCTTCTGTAATGAAAGACCTAAACATGTTGTTTCCTCAGGTGCTGTGTATGATCACGGCGCCGGTCACCATGATCCTGTCCTCCCAGCAGGACGCCTCTTTCGCCTTCGCCTCCCTGGCCATCGTCTTCTCGGTCTACATCACGCTGGTGGTTCTGTTCGTCCCCAAGGTAAAAAACCTGCGCTGTCCCGCTCTCGTCATCTCCTCCCTGCAGATTACAGCAGCAGTTTAAGTGTCAGACGTAATGAATTGCCTTTCATCGGTGATCTAAGTCATGTGGGCCGGTGTAATAGATCACATAATGACCTGTGGGATGGATCTGCCGTGCTGCGTCAGCATCAATTCCTGCTCGGGTCTCTGTCAGCGCCGGCTGAATCCGTGTGTATCGATCCACTCCTCTGGAAACCATTTTGACTGTTCAATATTTTGCAGAGAGGAAAGTTTTCTCGGCCAAAAGAATGTGGACACGCAAACACTACATCCATATTTGATAGTTAAAGGTGTAAGGTACCACTTCACAGTAAGACCCCCCTTATAAAGTATTCATGGATGGTTAATAACTGTTTTTTTAATGAGCTTGTTAACACTTTATAAGTCATTTATAAGCTGTTATAACACATTAGATATAAAGGCCAACAGTGACCTGCTGCTTGCCAAATAGTGAGCCCACATGTCTCTGTACTGTTCAGCCTCAGATCTCATTAGTTACTGAGCTTTCTTTGTTTTCTCCATCATCAGCATCTGTAGCTGCTGCTTCATCACATGTTTGTTCAGTTACTGTCAATGAACCAGCTTCAGCATCTTAATGGTCAGAAAGTTTCATTTGACAGATCAAATTATGGCAGATCACATGATCATATCAAAGCAGATTCCTCCTCTGAGGCCGTGGCAGTGTTGTTGACATCTTGACATGTTCTCAGCAGCCGTCCTCATTCTAATCACAATTCACTTCAATTCAATTTTATTTCAATCAGGAGAGACTCATTTGTGTAAATGAATAAACCTTACACCTATAAACAACTTGTTTATAATTGTTTATTTATGATTTATGAAGTGTTAACAACATAATTAATGACCGAATTATAAACCATTTATAAATCTTTTATAATTGTAGTGTTATTGTGAAGTGGTACCATTTGGGTATTTTTTGTTTTCTAGACATTTTCTGACCTCTTTCACCATTTTGGAATTGATAAAATACCCAACCTGATTTTTCACGGGACTGAGGTTCAAAGAAAAACCATGATTCCTGCTCTAAAGGGCACAGCCTGAAAAGTGAGCCCTGATGAACTCCTGTAGTATACTAAGGAAAACGTGTGTGTGTGATCTACAGATGCGGCGTCTGATCACGCGTGGGGAGTGGCAGTCGGACGCCCAGGAGACCATGAAGACCGGCTCCTCCACCAACAACAATGACGAGGAAAAGTCCAGACAGCTGGAGAGAGAGAACAAGGAGCTGCAGAAGATCATCCAGGAGGTCAGACGTGTCTTTTTTCTTTTTCTTTTTTATTCCAGAGCTTTCAAACCTCATATCACAGCCTTCCTCAGCAGACAGAGTTAGCTCAGTTCTTGTCACAGCTGAGGCGTCTCCAAGACAACCTAGCAAACGCTTTCGACTGAGGAATCCCGTAAGATGGTTGAAAGACGTTCTGGAAGACTATGTTTGTTTTTTGTCAAATGTTGAAGGTCAAGAAAAAACTTTACTTTGCACACATTCAAGTCCCTGTACTTCTGTTGTTATGTGTGAAGTCTGGCCCATATATTCTCTGGTTTTGACTGACAACCGGAAGATTTTCTGTGTGCACGCTAGAATTGGTCCAGATGTGGAAGTAGCATCTGACAATCATGCTGCATATGGGCCAGAAGAAAGTATGAGCCAGATTTATTTTGCTATCTCAGAGAGAAATATCTCACAATCTGGGTATATGAGACTAAATGGGATCCACTAGATGAATGTGAGCAAATGTTTTCTTGTGAAGTGGATAAGCCATATATTTAACCTGACAGCAGTCTGGGAGCTTGCTCATCCCCATGGTTCAGTGTTTCCAGACAGCTCCTGTCAAATGAAACAGTGTGTTGATCAGTTGATCAGTGAGTCATTGTTCCCATCTGTCTCCGTAGAAAGAAGAGCGTGTGTCGGAGCTGAGGAACCAGCTATCTGAGCGACAGGCCCTGCGATCGAGGAGAAGAGCCTCCACTGTCACCAATCAGAACCACAGCCCCCCGCCTCTCAGCATCCCCCACAGCGACCCCAGGTCCCTTGCCCCTCCTCCAGGATACCCCGCCCCCACCTCTGACCCCCACCCTGTCCCTCCGTCCTTTGCCAACTCATCCAGCCTCTACCAGCCGGACAGCAAGATTAGCAGAAATAACTGCCACACCAGCCGGTTACAGCTGCTCTACAAGTGAGGTGGTGGTGAACAGCAAGTGAGGTGGGGGCAGTAGTGACGATAATTGCTACATGGAGATGGAGAAAATGAAGTTCAAAACCCTGTTTGAGAATAAATCAGAGTCTGACTCCAAAACTCATACCACTAATCAGCAGAGGCTGGAGGATGACCAGTGAGGCTTGACATCTCCACCTCTGTCCCTCCTTCAGATCTGATCAACCTTATTTTTCTGCTGTAGATACATTACATTGTTTATTATAAAATGTTGCCTCTGTCATCTGCCAGTGGTTCATCATGTGCCATTCAGAGTTTGAGAAGAAAAATGGCTCAGAATCAACCCTTCAGTCAGTCAGCTGCAGCTACAACCTGTCAGGTTTCTCCATTGTAACACTGCACATAGAGTAATGGTGGCAGATTCACCATCAGTCAATGGTGAGACAAAAGCAGCTTCTCATTTTTGGCAGCTGACTTTATTTAACGATTTATTTTCTAATCAAGTTAGCATTAACGTTACATCCATGAGCTTGTTGAAGATGAGAACATCATATGCACATGATGGATACATACATGTCACTGTGCTAAAACACTGCGGCTAAAAAAGTCTGTATCTCCACCAACTGATGATCCATGTAAGAAGACATGGAAATAAGGGAGCAGGTTAGCTAGTAAGCCCAAGGATTATTGTGCAGTATTATACAGAAAATATGAAATCAAACAGTTATTTTTTTCTAACATAGATATAATTTATAGGTCACTATAACCACTATGTTTTACTGCTACAGGGGAAAAGGCCTTGAGGATGAAAACTATCCAGGGAGTTTGGTGTCTCCTGCTATCTCGGATAAACCTGCACTAAAAGCTGCTAACATTAGCCTAAACTTTGATATAGCTGCATCCAGGACCGGCCGCCACATTGTATATTGCAGTCCTGAATGCAACCCCTCAAATTAACAAATGACTCTCACTGTACGTTCAGACCGAAAAGCAGCGAGAACATCAAAGTGACAGGAAGTCAGTCATTTTCTATGTCTATGTCTCTTGGCATGGAGCAGCAGCATGCCCCTTAGCGGCGCGCCCTGTGCAGTGTGCATGTCATGGCGAGGCGAGGTCCAGACAACTTTATGGTAATGAGCTATGACACGGTTCGGCAGCAACCAATCAGAGTAAGAGCATTCCCTAGTGCTCCACTCTAGAGAACACAACTGTTTAATTGTTTCCCATCAAGTATTTGTTCACGAGCGCAACAGAGGAGAAGTTGATAATTGCGGTGGTGGGTTTCCCTCCTTTACGACGTGTCCCTGTTTGCTCACAGGGACTTAAATAAAAAATAATAGCACATGGACAAATGTGTTTGACACTGTAGGTGTTCCAGGTGAGCTGATGAAGTGTAGCCTATAATGTATTTTGAGATAATAGGAAGGGAATTTCATGCTAACTAGCGCCCTAGCATGCAGAACATGTTGACAACTTGATGCGGTAACGTTAATGTCGATAATTTAAACGATTTCATGTGGCTTACATATACACTACTTGTAGTCAGCTGGCACAAAGATACCGGTTGACATGTCAGTTTCATTTGCCCTTTAGATTAAGTTTGTAAGACCAAGCAGTCTGAACAAACTTGCTAGTTGCATCTACGTCAGAGTGCCCACTAACTTCAACAGCGTCCTTGTCTGGGCAGTCAAAATGAATTTTTGCATCTCGCCGAAAGTTACTGTTAGCAAATACACTTAACCTTGGATGTAACGCTACATTACTAGTAAGCTAGTTAGCCAAACATGCTTACCTTTGCTGCGTTTATTAAGAGCGATATTTTCCATACAAAGTATTAAGAAGGGAGTGTTTTTTTATACATGGTGTTTGTATAGATTTAGCCTGCATCTTTTAGCATGATATCATGTATGTAGCCTTCAAGCGCAGATTCAAGATGCCTCATTGTCAAACAAGTCAGTTAGAAACACTTTAAAGTCATTATCAGTGAGTCATCTCATCATGAGATCATATCATGAATCAGAAAACCCTGATGAAATCTTTTAGCCACATTTGTCATTTTTAGCCGCCAAAATAAACTAGAAATGAGAAACTGCTTTTCTGATCTGATATTGTGACACAGCATTTATCATATCTGTACCTTACGATATTGTTTTAATAGGCTGGACGAACACACGGACTTCATGACAAGTGGTGAAAGTTGATGACTGACTTATTGGTTGTATCCATGACATGATGAGCTTTGTCACTGTAGCTCTTCTTGTGAAGTGTTTGATGGTGGTTTTTATATCGATACCAGTCTCCGTTCAGGGAGACTGACGCATTGTACATAATTCTGTGTTCATGAGAAACCCCCTCACTGTGGATGAACCCAGGCCTTTGGATTCAGGGCTGAAGAGAAAGATAAGCTGCTGTCATTGACTGTGAATTACATTTAACTAAAAGCATTCATTGAAACACCTTCATGTGTTTAACGTTTTGTCTGGGTGTTTCATTTTCTTCTGGAGAAGACGGATAAACACCAGAAAATTCAATGCAGTAGTCCAGCTGCTTGGAATCTGTTGGTTTGTAATATTTAACCTCGATTGCTGTATGAGAAAGATATTAAACTGGTGCATTGAAGTACAGAGCAGCTGATACATGAGGTTTGTATTCAATTTACTGTACTGCAGTTCATATTTGTATGTGACGTTTTGACATTTGAATCAAAAAACCTTGTTTTTTCTTGGTATGGTTTTTTGAAGACAGACTGTATTGAACATCAGATTTACATCACAACTAAACTTTACTTCCTGTGACAGTATTTTTAGGGACTGAACCAAAACAAAGCAGCACCAATTTAACTTACTGTTTCCGAATCATCACACGTCACGCACTTAATTTAACAAGAAATAATTTAAGCACATCCAGTCATTAAAGTGAGTCAAGAGGACCAGAGTCAGCCAGTGAAAACAAGGAACAGGACCATGTTTAGATTCATTTAGGGACTCCACAGCTCAAGATTGTCAATAAAATATCTTAAATTTTTAATAAAAAACAAGACCAGATCTAAACCTAGTAATTTTCTGGACCACTTCAATAATCACTCAGAGAAAAAGTTAGAAAAGACACAATACCTTCATTGTTTTTTTTTTAAGTTCTTTTTTAAAACTCCTCTTCCCTGCAGTTCCCGAGCAGCCGGAAGGCAGAGAGGCTTGGTGGACTGCGGCTTGTCACTCCACTGACCAGTAGTGGAAACATCATCACTCAGTCAGTCAGTCAGTGACATTCCAGATTATACGGCTGGTCTGGCTGTTGCAGTCATGCTAAAAACTACCAGCCTGTTGTAAAGCTGCACAGCAATCTGTGTCTGTGCGACTCTTTGCCACAAGTGTTAGGTGTGTTTGCATTTTCTTGCCTTTATTCTGAAAGCACAGAGAGAGACAGGAAAGTCAGGGTGAGAGAGAGAGGGGAAGAGATGCAGCAAAGGGCCATGGGTCAGACTCAAACCCTGGCCGCCGGCGGTTAGGACTAGGCATGTGGTCCGCTCTTTACCAGGTTAGCCACCAGATGTGTTAGTTTAATCCCAGGATTAGTTGATAATTTCATACGTCATCATACTGCCTCCTTTTACAAGTTCAGTTTGCTTCAACACCTCACTCATTTCCTCCACAGCCAGAAACAAACATGTTCTGAGCTGACATGAGGTTTCATGCAGTGTTTCACTTCTCATGTGAAAACACAGCAGCTTTTTGTGGGGATTCTGTGACAAAAAGGAAGAATTACTGATACAGTTTCAGCGAGAGGGTTTTCATGGCAGAAAGTGAAACTACAACATGTGCTCAACTTCTCTGTATCTGATAATAGAGTTAACACGCTTTTTGCTTTCTGAGCTTCATGTTGTGAATCAGACTTTTGATGCGTTTAATACTGCTCAGATGGAACTACTGTTGTTCCAATTGGGGCTTTGGTTGAATGTCCTATCTCCTTTCCTAACCACTTTTCCTTTGACCTCAATGGAAAACGTCACGAGGTAAAGGAAATATGTAAAGGACAGTTCATAAGGACTTGTACCATAAATGTTGCTGCAAGGAATTGTGGAGCAGAATTATCTCCTTTCCTTTTGTAAAGGATCGTCCACTTTTTCCTATGCTAAAAGAGAATTTCTTTCCTCAGCATTTAAAGAACTGTAATAGTTTAAGTTAAATACTTTAACTCCACTTTAAGCTCTTGCTCAAACAAAAAAAAAATAAAGACAGAAAAATAGAATAAAGCCTTCTTCACTCGGGCTGTATAAATGCAGTATTTCAGCTCTGAATTTAAGCTTTGGTGCTCAGAAGGATGTTGGATGCACATAAGCAGCAGTAAATGGAGCAACCATACCGCGCCGGTCTAGTTTCACTTGATTGAACTACAAAACCAGCATTTAAAGTTATAATTTTTGACAGTAGAGTCAGTAGTTATGTTTTATTGACAGTGGCAGTTCTGGTTTAAGATTGACAGGAAATAATGCACGTATGTAATTGAGCTCAGTTTTATTTGGTAACCTCAGTGTTAACTCTCCTGCAGCCACATCATGAAGCTTCTGCTCATTCTAACATTATGTTTCCTTCTGCTGCTTCTTCACATTAAAAGCACGCAGGTTGGATTTATTGTGAAACACGGAGATTTTCTTTGGCTGCAGTGTACAGAGATGCACCGGCTGCTCTTCTCTTATACTACCAAAGTAGCTTCTCAACGAGTGTTTGCTATAGTATTAAACCACACTTATTGTGCCCATGGCGGCTATGGGTGTCACCATAGCAACCAGGATTGAAATCAGTAGGTCCTTCAACCCAACAAATTAGTTTTTAAGCATCACAAAAGGATTCACACAAAAGGATCAGTGTTTTGTGGTCTGCCTGCTCTGTGTAAGGTTTGTTAGGATTCAGGCTCACAACAGTTTAGTTTGGTTTGGTAACGGTGGTTATGGTTAAAGGAAACGAATGAATGACTGTCAGTAGGAAACAGGAAGTTAGCTGCCGTCACTTTAACAGCCTCACCCTGCCTCATCTTTGCTCCTGACACTTCCTCCACTTCCCTGTTAACACAGTTTATGATTAATGCTGAAGCTTTTGTGAGGATAGTTGTAGATACGGGAGTTAAGTAAGAAAGCATGTTTTTGTGATTTGGGTGGAGAGACCCCTTAAGAGATTTTTCTATTCATGATGTCACTGTTCTACATGACCAAGTTGAAATGTCAGATGTAGCTCTGTACAGGACAGTCTGAGGCTGGGGATGAATTTACATGCTCAGTAATGTGAGATGCTGTTGGCAGCACAGGATTAACTGTGTAACTGTGTAAATTAACACAGTACCCGCTTCTCCCTCTGTTTTCATTGAGCTTTTCATCTCAGTGTCATGTTTCTTAATGAGACATGCTCATAGGTCCTGTTTCCACTGTCCTAAACTCTCATGACACATATATTGTGTGCTGAGGTATAGAATCGGTCTTGACTCCCGGTTTAGTCTCATGTTCTCTCTGTGTGGTAGCAGTGTGTGGCTAATTTGCTAATTTGATCTACAATGTGAGGCACAGATGTATAAACTGTGAAAACAACGTGACCATTTGTAAATATCTGCTGTAGGTTTGTCTGTAATGATGTATTTAAACCATTGATCTGAGCAGTGAAGATGTCAGTGATGCTGATAGTGCGCACACAGACTGTAAATAATGATGATATAAATAATGATGACATTCAGCTTTACATATACAAGCTGTATTTTAATGTGGTACAGTCATCAAAGTATATTTCTACATGCTGTAATATCTGATGTCAAAGATGATTTGAAATGCAAGAATGAAAATAAAACTAGTTGTTTTTCTCAAAATATCGTCCATGTTGAATGTAGACGGATTTTATGCCATGATGAATTTGGTGCAGACACTCATGTCTGTAGACCATTTACCCCACTGATCTTCTGACTTTTCATCTACTGTATATATGTTTGTCTTTCTGGTTCCGAGAAACTGTAGCTAATGAAGCTACAAGCCACTTTTCACTGGGAGCAGTTGAACTACAGCAGAACTACAGCAAGCTACTCTGCAGCGATAGATAGATACTTTATTTATCCCCTAGGGGAAATTCATGTGTCCATTAGCTCATTGTTGATAATAATAAAAAACAGTTAATAATACAGTAAATGAACAATAATAATTAGATTAGTTCCCTTCCTTTGGCGGAGGTGTTGTATAGCCTGATGGCAGTGGGAATAAAGGATCTCCTGAACCTCTCTGTTCTGTATTGCAGTGAGATGAGAGGTTTGCTGCAGCTGTAGCTGCTTCTCTGTCCTGCCAGAATGTTGTGGAGAGGATGGTTGGTATCGTCCAAGATGGCCTCCATCTTACATTACATGTGTTTCTCCAACAACAGTCCTGAGTGAGTCCAGACTCCTGCCAAGCACAGACCCAGCCTTTTTGACCAGTTTGTCCAGTCTCTTTGTGTTCATGTGTGACATGCTGCTGCCCCAGCAGACTGCAGCATTAAAGAGTTACACTGGCCACCACTGACTGATAAAACATGTGCAGCATTTCACTGCAGACGTCAAAGGACCTGAGCCTCCTGAGGAAAAAGAGTCGGCTCTGCCCCTTCAGGTAGATGGCATCTGTGTTCAGAGGTTCAGTTTACTGTCCAGGTGCACACCTAGGTATTTATAACCAAACCACCTCAATGTCCTTCCCTCTAATGTTGACTGGCTGAGGGGTGGGCTTAGACCTCCAAAAGTCCATGACCATCTCCTTGGTCTTGGAGGTGTTCAGAAGGAGGCAGGTCTTGTCACTCCATTCGCTGAATGCCATCGTCAGATCCCTGTACTCCTCTTCCTGCCCGTTCCTGATACGCGCCATAATAGCTGTGTCATCTGAGTATTTCTGGATATTCCTGTGTTTACATAGAAAATAGTTGTTTGCTGCTGTATAATTGTTTAAAATCTCATTTACAGAACCTTTAAACATCCACATGTTACAATCGTCTTTGTGCAAATGTTTGCATGTTGCTGACATTAGCATTGAGTACAGCCTCAGAGAGCTGTGCGGCTGCAGGCCTACACTTGTTATAATGGTTAGTTACATTACAGAAATAGAAACCACTTGTGGGTTACATCAGGGACAATTCAAAACCTTTATTACATATGGAGCAAATCACACTTGGAACGAAAGAACAGAGGAGTTTCACTGTATCTTCCTCAGGTTGTGGTTGTGGTTGGAGAGGTGCTGCACTGGCATGCGCTGCATTGTTTGCACTGCATTGAGTACAAGGCTTCGACAGTTTCCATATGAATCAGTTTCAAACGTAAACCTTGATCCAGGCCTGAGTCATGTCAGCATGGACTGAAGAACTTGTTTCACACACTTGAGAGCTTTGTTTTAAATTTGAACATTAGTTTGATTATTTTATAATTGATGTCTGTGTTCAGGGATTTTAGTACTTACAAAGCCGACAGTACAATATTTACCTACTTACGTCTTCATTTCTCATTTTATTAATTGTCTACTCAACCAATTCCAAGTCTGTGCATAAAAATAACCGGCCTGAATGGGCTAGCTGATGACACCACTGTGTTGGGACAATGAGGACAATGTTTACCTGCTTCATCCAAGTGCCTTTATTTATTGTATAGGTAGAGGACGCGGTCTCGTATTTCTCTTGTTTATTTCTCTTGTTTTATCTTGTTTCCTATTGCTGCCGGTCTCCAAGAGCTACAAAACACAATTTCATAATGAAAATGAATGTTTCTTGCGTCTTACAGCGGCTAGCCTATTAGGCCCACAGGTAACAGGGGATTAAAGTAAACAGAATCATA
This sequence comes from Seriola lalandi dorsalis, assembly GCF_002814215.2. NCBI lineage: Eukaryota > Metazoa > Chordata > Actinopteri > Carangiformes > Carangidae > Seriola > Seriola lalandi. The sequence continues at coordinate 348,030 of NW_019525505.1, forward strand.
TCCATATCCTCATTGGCACATCTAGCACGGCCGTGTGTTTCAGCACAAACAGGACAACACACACCACTGCTGTGTTATCAGCTGTTAGGGCCAATTCACCACCATCAAAGTAGAGTCAGTCAGAGTGCTCGGCTTTCTCAGTCTTCAAGTCTCTCCATAAATGTTCAGTGGGGTTGAGGTCAGGTCCATGACAGTCAAGACTCTGGGTTTTCTTTGGTCTTAAAGTAGTTCAAAGACGGGGGAGAACGTTTCTGAAGAATGGAGTGAATGAATGAATGAATGAATTTATCTGATAATTTGAAAAATCACACTAAACATATACATTACATAGATTAAAAATAACAGACGATGAAAACACAATAAAGCCCAAAGACTTGTTTCCATTCTGGTGTTTTGGAGTAACACTGACACACCACAACATAAAGAACAACACAACAACATGACAACACAATATCAAATAAATAGCAGGTGGCAGGATACCCATGTTTTCTTGGTCCCAAAAGTAAAAAAAAGGTATGGAATTGTCTTGTAAAGGAAAGCTAAAGTAGCTCTCTCTTAACAGTGAGAAATAATTAAGTATTTTGGTATATTTTATTTTATTTTTTAAGTGAGCAACCCCTTGATGTAAATGATTGTAATCAAAATGACTTTGAACTGGAGCTCAAGCTAAAGTGTGAGGACCTGAATTGTCCGGAAGGATAGCATTTCTGGCCAGAAACTTTGATTCATCTTGGTGATAGCTTTTAAAGCCATATCTTCACCAGATAAGCACCTGTCTAAAATAAAGCCAAGGTTATTTACATTCTCTTTTGCAGCTACATGAAACACTCCAATTTTGACAGTAAAGTCTGGTGACATTGATAATTTCATTTCAGAACCAAAAAGAATGGTTTCAGTTTTTCCCAAGACCAGACAAAATGTATTATCTGAGCTGTCTACTTACATTTTGAAGTTCCTCACTAAAAGGAAGGTAGGTACAGGTGCAGCAGGTGCAGGTGCAGGTGCAGGTGCAGGTACAGGTACAGGTACAGGTGCAGGTGCAGGTACAGGTACAGGTGCAGGTGCAGGAGCAGGTGCAGGTATAGGTGCAGGTACAGGTACAGGTGCAGGTGCAGGTGTAGGTGCAGGTGCAGGTGCAGGTGTAGGTGCAGGTAGCAGTCAGGTAGGAAAACACGTCCAAACCAACATGAGAAACATGAAGACCTTGATGAACTGGCAAATGACCGGGCTGGTATATATACAGGTGTCTAGGTAGTTGAGGCAGGTCAGGTGACATGTAGTGGTTAAAAAAAAGGGGGGGGGGGTCTTGTTCCTAGGATGGTATAGGGGGCCCCATCATCTCAGAATCCATCCATGCTAAGTAGCTTTATGTATTTTAATACCGGTGTTAATATCTAATATTTCCTATGACTGTTTTTCTTTTTCTTCTCCACTTCTTCTTTATTTCTCTTAGTTTCAGCACTTTTAGTTTTAATGTCTTTCCTATATTTTATTTTTTTTCTTTTCTTCTTATGCTGTATTGGATTCGATAGACAAATAAACACTAATACTCATTAACAAATAAAATACATTTCCCCTCCTCTTACACACATATAGAAATGTGCACAATTTCTTTTCATTTACATTTCATTTTTTTGACAAACAAAACATCCAAATGAAGGAAGCTGTAAAACAGAATGATTACATCAAAAATGTATATTTCAAAGGAGAAAATGAAATAATGGTGTAATACACACTGCTGGAAGGTGGTGCTGGTGTAGAGGCCCCTGGAGGAGGGAGCTGTGGGATTGCCACATTTCCAGGGACTTCCCCTCATTGTAGCTATTGAGGAACTGTTACTCCACTGGAAACTTTCACACTGCCCGTGTGATCTGGGCTGTGAATGAGTAGGCGTACAGAGCCAGCAAAGTCACGGTTTCTTATGTAATTCAAAAGTTGTAAATGTCACCCTGTCAAGGGCATGCTCTGGCTTTTTCATTCAAAGAGTAAATATAGCAAAGTATCAGTATGTCAGGGGCATCACCAGAAAATCACCTGGATGTGTCATCATTAAGGCTGGGTGTTTTTTTTCCATCCACACACTTTGTCATGTAACAAACAAGAAAAGGGAGAGATACACAAATAAGCCATGTTTTATTTTAAAAAAAAAACTAGAATCACCTCTTCATGGTTCTGCCTCCTCCACTCAGTTTCAGGTCACACTGAAAATATGAACCATTTGTGTGACATTTTGTCATAATTGCTACGAAGTCTTTGACTTTGAAGAACTGTGACCAAACAGTTCAGTCCTGGTTTAATCAGACCAGGGAATGTGGTTTCTCTCAGTCTCAGAGTCCTTTAGCTGCTTCTCTACAAACTGTCCCTGAGGACAGGCTTCGTCTGGACTCTCTGACATAAAGTCCAGATCAGTGGAAAGCTGCGGTCAAGGTCGTCCTTCTGGAGGTTTCTCTGGAGTTCAGAGTGACCATCAGGTTCTTGGTGTCCTCTCTTCTCCTTGTCTCAGTTAGTCCAGGTCCAGGTCTAGTAGAGTCCTGGTTGTTCCAGACTTCTTCATGTAAGAATGACAGAGACCACTGTTCTTCTCATGAAACCTTCAATGTTTTTGAGCCTGAACACAGTCCTGTCTCTGAGCTCTGCAGCAGCTCCTTCCTCCTCATAGTTTCTGCTCTGATGATTGTCAGCTGTGAGACCTGATATAGACAGGTGTGCGTCTTTCACATCATGTCCAATCAGCTGAGTTTACCACAGGAGGACTCTAGTCAAGGTGGAGAAACATCTCAGATGGTCCAGGAAAATAGAGGAAGCTGAGTCACAGTAAAGTGTCTGAATACTTATGTCAGTGTGATATTTCACTTTTAATTTTTAATTAGCAAAAATGTCTAAAATTCAGTTTTCTCTTTGTCGTCATGGAAATTTGAGTGAAGACTGATGAACTGAAGGTTCACCACAGTGCATTAATTAAATGCTGCGACTCTTCCGCACCGGCATCAGTGGATTCTGTCTTCCTTCCGTATCACTCAGTTATTTGCTGTTTAGTTTCACTGTTGTTTGTTTAGTCATTCCTTTTTTCTTTTTTTTTTTTTCACATCTTTTAGTTCAACATTTGAGGTCTCATATAATGCCCACAGCTCAAGCACACATGCTTTTTTTTTTCATAAATGATTTTTTTATTCAAAGAATTCTACAGCATCACAGGCCACACGGCCTCCCACACCAGCAAACAACAGATCAGACGGGTATTTGTTCCAATAATTTACTCAATAAATTAGCCGTAGCACAAGTTTCTTGTGTTTACCTTAAAAATGTATAAAACGCATGAAAACAAAGAGCGATAAATAAATATATATTTAAATAGATAAATAAATAAAATGAAATAAAAATAAATATAATAGCATTGATTAAACACATCCTCTGTCAGCGTGTAGTGACACAATAAATAAAAACACATATAGTAACAGTAAATTCGCAGTGCAGTAAAGGCCTTGAGGTGATTGTACATAGTACAAAACATTGAGCCGCAGAGATATCGCTGCTGATACATGGACTATACAGTCATTTCTTCTGTACATTGATAGAGTTAACACAGCAAACTTTATATCGAGAGTTTGGGTCTGTACTGACAGGTGCATTGACTGTTCAGTGCAGTGTAAACATTCAACGGTGTGAGTGGGTCCAGAGCTGCAGGACTCACCATGGAGCCATCTTCTTCTTCACCTGTAGCCCTCGGTCACCTGTCCTCACAAGGCAAATACACCGAAGAACGTCTTCCCTGGCTCATCCTCCAGCTTCAGCAGCATCCTCTCCTCCATCATCGTCTTCAGCCTGTCCCCTTTCCTCAGGTTGAACACAGCCCCCATGTACACGGCGGTGTACCAGTTTCCCTCCTCGTCCCCGTCGCTGCTGGCCGTCTTCTGGCAGGCGGTGCGGAGAGAATGAAGGATGGTCTGGTAGGAGTTCTCTGTGTTGTCGCCTCCGTACGAGCTGGACCAGCGCTTCACAGTGTGGCTCAGGTGGACCATGGGCTTTGAGGTGGCGTCATCGGCGTCACTGCTTGTGCAACTGACCCGGAAGGACGCTTGGCTGTAAACAAAGTACAGGCCGGTTCGAGGGATCACAATCTCGTTGTTCTCCAGCTTCAGTCCACCTGTAGCATGGGACTGGTCCACGTTATTCTTCCACTCCACTGAAGTGCTCAGATTCTCGTTGTGTTTACCTGTTGAAGGATATAAAGAGACGGTGATGAAGGTGATCGTGAATTTCTGACAGCTGGAGTGAAAAATAAATTGATTCTTGCAGGAAAGGTTTATAACATGTTTTCCACAAGAACAGGGACAGGTTTACTTAGAACCTAAGCAGTCCCTAGAATGTCTTCAAGAGCCCCTGGAGCTGGAGAAGCACTGACCCTAACCCTGATCCCGACCTTTGCTTTCAGAACCACAGGTATTCTTTGATGCTGAATATATTTTACCTTCTAAATGAATGGCCGGTCTTCCATTGGAAATTTGCCTCAAGGCGAGATGAATGTCTGCAGAGAAGAGAAGACAGAGGTTCATAAAATGTGACGGAGCGCAGCAGCTCCACGCTGGGACTGCAGAATAAGTCTCTCCACTGTTATGTTGGTTTGACAGCAGCTAAAGATGAACTGTCCGATAAAATCATCAGGCATTCAATGTTCCAGTACAGAGCTGAGCTCATGAGAGAATTAATGGTAAAGTTCTCACCGTTGTCGTTTTCGTCTTGTCTTGTCTGCTCCTGTTTCAGGAAGAGAGGAATAAAGAGACGTTACAGAAAGTCCGGGTTCAAATGAGTCTATCTGGATGTGAGAGGCATTTCAGTCATTCAGAGACTGATCTAATTCCCACCTTGGTATGTGTGTTAAAGAAGAGGACGGCAGCGGCGGCGAAGGCGAGGCAGAGCGTGAACGCCAGCAGGGCCGTGGTTAGCTTTGAGCCGGGTCTGACACCCTGCGTCGTGTGTTTCCTGGCCTCTGTGGAGACAGCGGCATCCAGCTGCACTTTGCATTCACCTTCCATCGTTCTGAGAGAGTTCCTTCGATCACTTCAGGTCCAGCTGAGCTTCTTTGAGAGCTTCCTTTCGTCTTCTGCTGCCGCTCTGGTTTTTGAGTGAAACTCAGCAAGCGGCTCTTTTTTAAACAGTCGCCTGGGGGGGGAAACTCCGGTGATGTCACTCATGAATGGAGATATACACATCAGACTCCTACACTCTATATGACTGTGTTATCCCAGTAGCACACACTTGTATACACACACACACACACACACACACACACACACACACACACACACACACACACACACTTGTATAGTAACCCCTGCACACACACCCACAAGTCTACAGATACTATCACAAAGACAGGGATACACACTCACATCCTGCTGCTCACAAAAGCTACACACACACACACACACACACACACACACACACCTCGTCAACCATTTTGGCCAAATCATATCAAATTTGTTTACATGTGTTGCGGTGCTCAGGTCATCGCTATGTGAGTCAACTATAAGGAGGTGTTGGGTGACAAGCCACAGACACATCACTCAGTTATTCATCAAAACGTCTATTGCTGTTGCATTATCCGCTGGAGTGAACAGTGTTTGATGTAAAAATGTATTGCAACTTCTTGTGTAATTTCCTCTTTGTTTAAAAATAGGCCGAGGGGCTTCACAGTTCTGTTTTAAACACATGTAAAATGTTTTAAAATGAAAATAGGCCCATTGAGTGGCTGTTCTGGAGCTTTCACTCTCATGGTATGATCCTCATCAGTAGGTGGACTTTTCTCTCCTGTCAGGGGATTGTAAGTGATCGGGGGTTTTTCTGATCAGTTTAAGGACCTGACAGGCAGTGAGCTGGTCTTTCCGACGGTAACCGTCTTTCCACAGGTAACCGTCACAGGAAACAGGAACATCCTCCGACCGCTGCTGTCATAAGAGTAAACAACAGTAAACAAAACTAACAGACCTCAGACCTCAGTCTGAGGCGGGACTGATGTCCTGACGATGCAAACAAAAATTTGATGTTCACATTTTGTATATTTACAGGGTAGTGGTTTGATAAAACTCCAAAAAGCAAAACCATGTGTGACAAAGGCCTCGTCACTCTAAATGGGGGCACATGGTAAAACTCTGGTTCACACACAAACAAATGTTTCCCCTCTGTTTCCGTGGTGAGTGCACACACCACACTGGACATTCGTTCATACATCATACCCCTCCCCGACAATAACATAAAAGAAATGCACCACACACATATAGTTTTATTAGTAAAGTTTATTTCATTTTACCATTGTTTGCTTGTGGTTCCCTCCTTCTCTCCTCCGAGGGCTAACCAGTAGGGGTGGGCGGATCGATTTAAATATCGATAGTATCGATACTAACGTTGATATTGGGTATTGATCGATACTTGTTTGATGAGATCGATTCTTAAGTTTCAGTTTATCTTCTGTAGAACTCCAGGCATTTACAGAGTGACCGACTGGCCGTATAACACCGCTCTTCTCTCTCTTCACTCATGCTCAATTAGCCCCTCCCCTTTCCTCCGCTCCGCG
>NW_019525505.1:354653-354998 GCF_002814215.2 Seriola lalandi dorsalis
ACTGGTCTCACTGATCTGGACTGGTCTCACTGATCTGGACTGGACTCACTGATCTGGACTGGTCTCACTGATCTGGACTGGTCTCACTGATCTGGACTTGACTCACTGATCTGGACTGGACTCACTGATCTGGACTGGTCTCACTGATCTGAACTGGACTCACTGGTCTGGACTGGTCTCACTGATCTGGACTGGTCTCACTGATCTGGACTGGTCTCACTGGTCTGGACTGGTCTCACGGATCTGGACTGGACTCACTGATCTGGACTGGTCTCACTGATCTGGACTGGACTCACTGATCTGGACTGGTCTCACTGATCTGGACTGGTCTCACTGATCTGGACT
>NW_019525505.1:355018-423925 GCF_002814215.2 Seriola lalandi dorsalis
TATTTGCCTGAAAACTTTGTCCTGTGTTTTATTATCATCATAAACATGATTAATTAAAGGAAAACTTACAAAATAATTAAATAATCATGAAAATTCAAGTTTTCATTCAAATTTGCATATTGATGATGCATTCACTTAATAAATTATGATACATTGCTCCCCCTACACAAAAGTACATGGTAGTAGTAAAAAGTATCGGTATTGGTATCGGTATCGGCAATACTGGCCCTGTATTTACTTGGTATTGGATCGATACCAAATTTTGCAGTATCGCACAGCCCTACTAACCAGAGCAAATGAAGTGGGCTGTGTTATATAGTGGTGGCAGCTTCCTGTTGGGCAGGTTCATTCCATTGTTCCCTGAGTGGTAGGGGGAGTTTTTGCCTTGACCTTGAGTTGACTGCTTATTTGTGGTGATTTATTATTGATTGAAGAATGTTTGATGGGGGAATGTATTAAATGATGTGTATTTGTTTTGCGGGTCTATTGTGGGCCCTATTGCAGAGGTAGTTGGTGGAGCAGAATAGTAATCTGTGATTTAATTGGGAGTTGGTTGGGCTGGGGAGGAGCTTAGTGTATATAATGCCCCGGCCAACACCAAGCTCGGGAGAGAGTGAGTGACGCAGGCCAGAGCAAGCACATTGTGGGTGTGATTTGAGCGTCCTTTATTCTAATTGACACTTGTGTTTTGTACACTGTAAATAAATGCACGGCTTAACAGCAGCTTGCGACTCCAGCCGTCATTCTTCAACAACAAGAATCCCACATTTGTTTGACACCATGTATATTCTCTTTGCAAAATGCACCAAATTATATCAAGAATGATCTGTACCAGTGGCGATTGCTCTAAGACTGCAAGGGAAGCTCAGCTTCCCCTAAAATGTCAACAAAATAAGTGGTCAAATATGTTCTGTTGTGTGAACATTTCATTGACTAAATATGCGCTAGAACACGTTCATCTTTTGTTCAGAATCAGCTACTTATCACAGGTAACCGACACGACTTCTTCTCATTCATCCTGCAGCGCCACAGAGCTTTACACAGTGCAGACGCCGAGCGTCTCCTGACTTCAATGTGGAAGCAGAGAGTGGGTTGTTCCACTGCAGCGAAACTAGACGGTCATTGGATAAATGCTGGATTTTGTCCCGCCCATCGGACGCTCAGCGTCTCTGGGGGTCTATGGGGCAGTGGGCTGGCCCGGACGCTCGGCTTCTGCATGATGATTGGATGATCTGTCTGAGGCTGAGTCCCTTTTTGATTGACAGCGAAATGAGCGAATCAGCGATCTTGAAGTATCAGCATCCACCGGAGCAGTTTTCAAGTTTTTCATTCCGTTGTTCGGAGTTGATCTGGAGACGTTACTGATCCTCAGCGACTTTGTCTTTGTTAAAAACGACTGGCGTTGTGTTTGGCGACTCTCTTCTGTCACTCTGCGAATTTACATATAAATAAACGGACACATTCTATGATGTAGGCCGAAAATGAGCTTCCCCTCCTTATAAGACCAGCAGCCGCCACTGATCTGTACATATATCGAATTAAACACAGAAACGTCATTCAAGTCTCCTGCCTTGGTCCAGCTGACTCAGCACTTTCAGGGGGGAGTGTCTGGAGGTGTGTCTGCAGGTGGGGCTGGGGCAGGCCATCAAGAGTTCATGCGCAGTCCGGAAGCTCCTGCCTAGGGGTTTAATGCCAGCGGCAACCTACAAGGTTTAAAAATGAAGCAGACACAGAAGTACCAAAAACTGCACTTCTTTGACTGGACTGGCCTCAACACACTGCAGTTTAAGAAAACACATGCGGGTACAAACAAATTCAGAAAACTTTTTTTTTTTCACAACACATGAGCTGCAAATTTCCAGCACACCATGTAGGCGTAGTCCTTATCGCAACAGCTTGTGTTCCAGTCTGACCCATGGCCTTTTGCTGCATGTTATCCCCTCCCTCCCTGTGACTTTCCTGTCCCTATTGCTCACTTTCACTTTCAGAATGAAGGCAAAAAATGAATGAACATGAATATATTTTAATACCTCCATGTGCAAAGTTTGTTTGTGTTTGTCTGTTTGCATGTGTTTTCTGAAGTCCACTGTAGAAGAGCGCAGATGAGGACAAAACACAAGCAGTCAGGCAATCAGAGGTAACTAACTACCTCACTAAAACCACTTTATATGGGAAATAACAGCAGCAACAAGTAGGTTCAAATCTGGATCTCTGTGTTCTCTTCCAAATGAATATAACCCGGGGGATGTTTAAAGCCTGTATGAGCATCTAAACCACAACGCATGCTGCAAAACAGTTGTAATAGCAACCCTCACTGTGACAAGACTGGGTCAAAGTGTATGTGTGTATGTGTGTATGTTCAATGTGAGGACGTAATTAAAAATTGTTGTAAAAACACTGTAAATAACTGACTCCACTGTGTCCTGCTCTCTCCTCTCTGTGCTCACATATACAGTGTGGAGACTCTCTTCTATAGAAAGAAGTTAAATTCTCCAGATTCTGTGTTTTTTTGAAAAAAAAAAGTAAGTTTAAAATAAGTTGACAACACCGCTGCTGTGAATGCCACCTGACAGAACCTGTGCCTATTTATTTTTGAAAGAGCAACAGCTAATGCGTGTTCGAAACTCCAACACTCAGCAACCAATGGTGTAACATGATCCCTCAACTCCATCATGGACATTCATGTTTACGTCTGGAACACACTGCTGCGTCTCTGCTGCTGCAGCTCTATCTCTCTACATAGAGTTCAATTCATTTCTGATTTATTTTTTCTACAATGTCTCTGTCGCCACATGCAGCTGCTAGAATTGTTAAAAATATAATTATATTTTTTCATGTCTGTGTCATATTCAGATTCAGCCTAGACATAGAAACTATAGTGGAAGGAGTCAGTTTTACGTGATGTCGCTGCTATGATGTCACTATGACATCCACAGTCTTTTTTCTGTTTGTTTCTGCTGAGACGCATCACACATGGAAAAATAGGTGAGACGCAGAATCTCTAAATCTTGCAGCCAGTGTGTTCCTAGGCTTATGGGACTGGTGCTGCTGTTGCATTGCAGCCAAAAAAGCTTAACTGGTGTGAGCTGGCCAAACTGGTGCAAGTGTCAATGTCCTATTTCCAAAATAACACCACAGCTCAACTCAGGCAAAAAGACACAGAGGATTTTGGGATCAACAGTGTGACAGCCCTCTGGCTCTGCCATGGCCTCTAGGGTTGCGTCTTATCCGTGGTGCTGCTTGTGCTGTGTGTCTTCGGGTTCTGGTAGGCGGAGTCCACATGAGCGCACCTGGCCAGTCCATCCAGAATGCATTTAAGATCATCCGTCCCCACTTTTCTCTCTCTCTCATTCCATCATTGGATCTCCCCCCTGCACCACATGCTTTCTTTTGGTTTGGTTTGTACTTTTTATTTTGCATCGTACAACACCACCCTTCCATACATCCGCTCACTAACACTAACACTTTGGTTTGATGTTTGATGAGTGTTTACCTCCGTTGGTCAGACCTAGATACTACTAGCTACCACATCCTGTTATTTCACTGCCAAAACATATTACCTATATATCTGAATATACTGAGGTGAAATACACGGTGTGATCATGGCAACACTTGAATTCCTTATCAGATCACAGAATCAGCTGTAACACTGGAATTTTGACTGCGCTGAAACAGCTGATAACATGTCATCATGTGGTCACTCCCTGCTCACGCTGTCCTCTTCCTGATGGATCTGTTGCAGCGTGAAGTCAGTGCGTTAAATGCAATAATAATTTAAAATAAATAATTTATCCCAAACATACTGTAATTAATATGTGTTAGTGTGAGAGCAGCACACACACCACAGAGACACAGTAAACTGCCGACAGCTGTTGTTGACCACAAACCTCTAAAACTGCTGCTTCAGGCTGGTCGTCACCCGTGGGCCTCAGCTACACTGCTGCAATTTCTAAAAAATAGAGAGTAGAGTAGAGTAGAGTATGAGCAGTCACACATACTAGTCGGTGGTGTTCATCTGATTCTCATCAGGAAACTGTGTCACAGCAGCTGAATGTGTTCTGTAGAAAAAGATGACAACGATACAACTGACCACAAACACTGTATTACTGTTAACTGTAACTTGACACACCTTGCCTTTGTTATGGTGGCCATTCGCAGATGTAATATATGTACATATAAAAAAAAAACATTTATGTAAAAATTATATATGGATCTATTATCATATACTGATATCTATGTGTAGCCCATACAAATCTGTATGTTTATGTATTTATGATTATATTGTTATGGAAATATATACGTCTATATTATAAACAGTAGGGTCTTAAAGTCTGAGACCACATTCCCAGAATATGAAAATACCATGTTTAAAATGAATGACAAAATTATGTGTGTGTGTGTGTGTGTGTGTGTGTGTGTGTGTGTGTGTGTCGGGTGTCGTGTGTATGTGGTCGACCTCTCCTGCTCTGTGGCGTTCCTAAACGCCTGATGATAATCTGCTCATCCAAGATTGTTCAGCCTGCTTCAGTGGTAGCATCTCTCCAGGCCTCTCCTAACCTGTTTTTCTTCTGAGCCTCAGTGATCCCTCAAGCCAGACCAAAACCTAATAAACACCTTGACAACACTCCAACCGAGTCTTGAGTCTGCATCTGGGTCCAAATATTACCTGAACCATCACATTATTTTGTTCTGTTTTACATCTCCTCTCTCAGGCCTCTCTCTGGAGCTCTAGTAACAACAGGTCGGTGAGCCAATCAGAAGAGAGGAGGCTCTGAGCTGACTGTTTTCTGACTGAACCAATAAAAATGTAGCAGATTTCAGGTAAACACTCAGAGAAACCAACTCCTGCAAGGTAGGATGGTGGGTCCAGGTGGGCGGGGCTTGGGGCACGGCTGAGACCGGTGACTGCTTTGTTGTGACATCACAAAGTTCCAGAAGTCCTGACGGCTGGTTTTAAGGCTCAGTTTCTGAATACAGGCTGTGTGCATTTCTCTGTGGACTGAGGCTTTGATACTTTCAAAGTATTAACATAGAAGCTAGACCTGCTTTATAATCAAACAACACATTATACTATATGGGACCTTTATATAAATATACAGTAGATATATATATATATATATATCTACTGTGGGTAGGAGGCCTACACTGCTTCAGCTCTAGCACGACTTGGCAGATCAGATCATGACCTGTTTTTCTTCAGCCTTCCTACAAGCCCTGTGTACTGAGGCAGGCTGCAACCACCTGCTCATTCAGGAACTGGACCCCGGAGGCCAGTGAGTCTCTAAAAGACTGTTTTAAGTGCACAGACTGGAATGTACTGTTGGAGTCACAGGAAAATGATAACAGCAAGGACCCTGACCTTGATAGAATGGTTGAATGTACCACAGACTAAATTAACTATGGACACTGTAATACCAGCAAGGACTGTACACTGCTTTCCAAACAACAAATGCTGGATCACCAGTGACATCAAGACCATCCTCAAGCAGAAAAAGAATGCCTTCAGGGATGGAGACAGAGAGAAGCTCAGGTGTGTGCAACATGAGCTGAAGAGGAGATTAAAGCAGGCGGAGGACTACAAAAAGAAAGTAGAGACGGAGCTTGTATAAAAGGCCTCAAAGTTAATAGTTAGAGTATTAAGTCCTGTTGCCCATATGGGGCTTCTCTGTCTGATGTGCGGTTCAGTATCTGTATAGTCAGTGCTGGTAATCTATAGGGTGAATCAACCCACGTGACGGTGAGACATCGTAACTGACGTCATGCAGTAAAAAAAAGCTGTGGGCTTCAGTCGAGTGATGAGCTACGGTTGTGCAGTGCAATAACTTTATTCTAAGTGATCTGTGCGTGAATGGAAGAGTGAGTATTTATCCGCTGCATTACTTGTGGTATTGTATTTCCTTGTGTTGATGTAACCAATAGATAACTTCGGTTAACCAATGTGGAGGAGAAGTAGGAGATTAGGTGCACCATGCGATCACTATGCTAATGATAGCCGAGTTTATGCACGCTCGTTACGGCTCACCTGACTCAGCACGTCGGGTCGAAATGTGTCATATCGAGTTCCAACATGTTCATATATTTATTAACTGTTATTCGTATTGTTCAGAGTGTTTTATGATTGAGCTAACATACGGAGTGGTTAGTGTCAAGGGTTATTACCTGTATTGATAATGAGGTTACGCTAACTCGGTGACAGGATGTAGCGTGTCTGTAGGTTTCACAATAAAAGCATCCTGTCGGTTCGTCAGCGGGAGGATTTAACACGAATCATAAATAACAGGAAGTGTTATGTCAACATTAGCAGTAACTTAACATAGTATTAATATGTCTGAGTAACCTGTGTAATGATTGTTTGGGGTTTGGTGTTCCTGAGATAGTGTAAAGGAGAGAGAGAAGTGTAATTGTAGCCATTTGATTACTTCTTCTGTTTACAATTAGTGTTTACATTAGTTTGGTAATATTATGCATACTACTGTATATGGGTGAGTAAGTAATGTATGTATATGTTTTGTTATCCTTCATTCAATTGTAATTTGTTATTCTTTCTTTGTAGAAAACCACACAACCCTAACATCTAGCTGTTATTGCATGAACACTGGAATACCTGTATGTGTTGCTTGCTTGTCCCTTTATTCATCTGTACTCTGGAAACTTGGCCTTAAGTGGTGTTCTGGCCGACACCCCGGGGTGAACCTAGTGACAAACACTGAACTAGCGCCCAATCTGATCATATTATCATTATCTCCACTACAGAGCTGCAGCACAACACCAGAGAGGTGTGGGAGGGGATGAGGACCATAACTGGTTATAAAGAGAAGAACAGCCAGGCAACATCAGGTGATGTGGACAAGGCCAATGTGTTCAACCTGTTCTACAACAGGTGTGACACAGCCTCACCTGTTCTCTCTCCCACTGCTTCAGCTGCAGCTTCTCCTACAGCATCTCCTCCACAACCTGACACTGCAGCTGCAACTCCCTCCAGTCTGGGGTCAAGTCTCCTGTCCTTTACAGCGGAGGAGGTGAGGGCGGATCTCAAGAGGTCACGTCCTGGATTGTGGATTACATGACAAGACGGCCACAGTACGTCAGGCTGGGTAACTGTGTCTCAGGGACAGTGATGAGCAGCACTGGGGCTCCACAGGGGACTGTTCTGACTCCGTTCCTGTTCACCCTGTATACAGCCGACTTTAAATACAACTCTGAGTTTTGCCACATCCAGAAATACTCGGATCACACAGCTATTGTGGTGCGTATCAGGAACGGGCAAGAAGAGGAGTACAGAGATCTGATGATGGCATTCAGTGAATGGAGCGACAAGACCTGCCTCCTTCTGAACACCTCCAACACCAGGGAGATGGTCATGGACTTTCAGAGGACTAGACCCACCCTTCAGCCAGTCAGTATTTGAGGGAAGGACAATGAGGTGGTGCACACTTATAAATACCTAGGTGTGCACCTGGACAGTAAACTGGACTGGTCCCTGAACACAGATGCCATCTACTGTAAGGGGCAGAGCCGGCTTTTTTTCCTCAGGAGGCTCAGGTCCTTTGACGTCTGTAGTGAAATGCTGCACATGTTTTATCAGTCAGTGGTGGACAGTGTACTCTTTAATGCTGCAGTCTGCTGGGGCAGCAGCATGTCAGACATGAACACAAAGAGACTGGTAGAAAAGGCTGGGTCTGTGCTTGGCAGGAGTTTGGACTCACTCAGGACTGTTGTGGAGAGACGCATGCAATGTAAGATGGAGGCCATCTTGGACAATACCAACCATCCTCTCCACAACATTCTGGCAGGACAGAGAAGCAGCTGCAGCAAACGTCTCATCTCACTGCGCTGCAGAACAGAGAGGTTCAGGAGATCCTTTGTTCCCACTGCCATCAGGCTATACAACACCTCAGCCAAAGGAAGTGGACTAATCTAATTATTATTGTTCATTTATTATTAACTGTTTTTATTATTATTATTATTATTATCATCAACAATGGACACATGAATTTCCCATAGGGGATAAATAAAGTATCTGTCACAACTGAACTAGGAAGTGAACCCAAATGCACAACTCAGAGACAAAGTATAAATTAATAATAAAGTAGCAAAAGAAAGTCGCTCTAACAGAGGAATATATAAGCAAAGTGCGCAAATAAAAATCGCTCTTTTGAGGAAAACCAAAAAACTCAAGACACAGGAAAAGACAAAGTATCAAAATACTCTGCAGCAAGACTATGGTCAAATGTAGTATCGAATTCAAAAACCTGGCGTGGGAAACGTGGCTGGTGTGGTTCTCTGGTAACATGACAAGACGAACTGACACAGGACAAAGGGAAACGCAGACTAAACACACACACACACACGGTAATGGGAAACAGGTGGAAACAATCAGGGCGGGGCAGACAATCAGACAAGTGGGAAACCCTTGTGTGGTGTTCAGGTCTGTGGGACCCATTTTCATTTTTTATCAAAAGAAAAATTATATGATTAAGTATTTTTTCAAACCCAGACTCATTGGCCTTGGCTCATTTTCTGTGAAGAATATTTATCAGAACACA
The DNA here is from genome assembly GCF_002814215.2 of Seriola lalandi dorsalis. Classification (NCBI taxonomy): domain Eukaryota; kingdom Metazoa; phylum Chordata; class Actinopteri; order Carangiformes; family Carangidae; genus Seriola; species Seriola lalandi. Next base: position 363,565 of record NW_019525505.1, read on the forward strand.
TTTTCAATGACCACACATTGTACACCCCCCTACACATTTTATATTAACCATACAAGTATATGCTGTTTACTGTATATTGCTTGTAATTGGGATGAAGTAAACATCTGTTAAGTATTTTAACAGAAAATTGTTTGATTGTGTTGAATTAAACCCCAACAAATGCAGCGGGTCCACCAGACCCGCCAACACTGACTGAGTAACAAGAACATGAACATCACACAAGGGTTAAGTAGAAATGGGTGAATTAAATGAGGGGGAAATGATACAACTGACCACAACGACTTATTGTGAACTGTATCTTGACAAGTCATTCAGTGAGAATGACATTCAGTGAGAATGAGTAATCTAGCTTTTCCAGTGAGGGTGACTTCAGTAGGAGGGGATTACACCTGCCAGCAACAAAACAGGAAGGATGTGGAAAAGATTTTCCTTGCAGAAACTGCCCCTTGTGTGGTCTACAGCCTACTTTCATATAAATTTACTAAATTTTCTACATCTCATTTTGCACTTGAATTTGAAACTGAATTATTGAGAAAAACTCCCCTCGTGTTGCTCAACGTCACCCTTCTCGTTTTTTTGTGTTTTTAGATTCGCCACAAGAAGCAAACTCCCTTCATGTAAAAAAAAAAAAGACCTGATACTCTCACCAGAGCTGCAGAGGAATAAACAATCTTTTTTTAGATTGGCCCACAGCTTCCTCATTACTTGTTAAGAGCACATACAGCCACCCCAGTACAGTAGTTCAGTAGTTCCTCTGAAATCTGAAAACAAGGTGTGCATGTGATCTATTTAATTTTTCAGACCCTAACTTGTTTTAATTTCCATGGGAAGTTCACAGGAATCTGGTGACCTGCACCAGACTTAGCCAGTCAAACCACAGTGGGTACGCCACTTGAGGTTTTATTTCTCCTTCGCTGGGGGAGTTACTTAAAGCTGTTGCACAGAATCTCTTAAAAGGTTTCCTTAGTTTAGGCATTACGAGCAGTGAATTTACAGACAGACATGAAACACCTCGGCTAAACCTGGAAAACATCATGTGGCATAAAACTGTAGTTTTCTTCCTTAGTTTGGCTGCTAAGGTCTTTTGTGCAACGGTTCAACTGATTTTAAGTGATTTCTTAAGTGTAAGACTAAGAGAAGGAGAAAACCTGAAATCTGTGTTCTCCCTGCTCCCTCCTCCGAGCCCTGTCTCATCAGCATGGCTGCCAAAATCAAGTTGCTAGCAATATTAGCCAAATTTATTACCCCCTGATCTTGCACCTAGCTATAACGCCCCTGCTTAGCATTTCACCTGCTGGGTCTTTACTGGATCACCGAATATATATGTTCTTATCAATCTATTTATCTACGAGACACACCGAGCAGAGGGAGAGAGGGAAGTCATCGGTAACGAGGCTTCGTACTAACGACTGGGACCAACTCTACATATCAAACAGAGGGAGTCAGACATAAAGACCTGCCTCTAATAAAAGTCTCTGTGTGAGAGACTGAAGAAAGATTGTCTGTCTCGGGCCCCGGTGTTCACCTGGTGGAGCGTCTGCCATTTCTTAGTCCATGTTCCAGCTGCCTCTCTCTCTCTCTCTCTCTTTCTCTCTCTCTCTTTCTCTCTCTCTCTGTCACTATGACTGTAATAAAGGCAAAAGACTGAAAATTAACACAAAAAAAAAGATATTGTGTCTCTTCTAACTTTCTCTGTGAGTGATCATGTTACAGTAAATCCAGCTGAAATCACAGCTCAGTCTTTGTCTTTCATTTATGTGTTCGATGATTTTGTCAGACGACGTTACAGTTATAAAATCAGGATTTCAGGTGGTCCCGACATATGAATACAGATGTAAATTAGCATTTTTGCTAACCTCTGGCCTGTTTATATTGTGTATTTTGTACTGATGTTCATTAACATGCATTGTCCACAGTTTGCTTTATAACCCTTGTGAAGGAATTATGAATGATTTATAACTAGTTTATTAATTAGCTTGTTAAAACTTTATAATTCATTTTTAAGCTGTTATAACACATTAGCTAAAAAGGGCAACGGTGACCTGTTGCTCGCCAAATAGTGAGCCCACATGTCTCTGTACTGTTCAGGCTCAGATCTCATTAGTTACTGAGCTTTCTTTGTTTTCTCCATCATCAGCATCTGTAGCTGCTGCTTCATCACATGTTTGTTCAGTTACTATCAATGAACCAGCATCAGCATCTTAATGGTGAGAAAGTGATGATATGATCATGATCATATCAAAGCAGATTCCTCCTCTGAGGTCGTGGTAGTGTTGTTGACATGTTCTCAGCAGCCGTCCTCATTCTAATCACAGCTGTTGATCACATTGTTCTGCTCAGTGGAGATGAACATGGAGATGCTTTCAGCTGGTTGCTCTCTTCTTTAGGACTTTATCATCCAGCTAGAACACAGGTGGGAACTTTCTTTACTTTCCTTTGTCCCACTGTTCACATCTCTGTGATTCTCCCTCCATCATCTTCATGTTTCTTCTTCTTACAACCATTTATTATCATTTACAAACATGTACAACTGCTAAAAGGTTAAAACACATCACCATTTATTAATCAGTTACTATAAGGCTCCTTTTACCAGTTAGATATGGTAGTAACTCATTAGTAAGATTAATGAGTAGTAAGCATTAACTTGGTCTTGACAAATAGTGAGCCTGCATCAATGTATGAAAACTGTTACAACTTATTTATAATTGCGTATTTATCTATAAAGTGTTAACAAGCATATTAATAACCTAATTATAAACCATTATAAATCCTTCATAAGGGTAGTCTTATTGTAAAGTGGTACCAAAAAATTGTGTTAACATTTCAGAAGTCTTACTTTAATTCATTAATCCTGGTGGCCCACTGTCAGTCTACATGAGGCCATGGTTTGATCTTCCAGCACCTTTCTCTCCGTTTTAGGAGCAGTAGAATGTGTGTGACTCATACAACAATGTGAGCCACATAAAAAGGTGGCGGTGTGGAGGAAGTCTTAAGGTGCATCATTCAGTGAAGGTAAGGGAGGTTGATTGAGGACAACAGGGGGAAAACCCCAAATCTTCCCTTCTTGGTTCATTTCACCGAAAAAGAAAAGCTCAACAAAATCCCTTCTGTCAATGAGTGGGAGTAAGTCCCTTGATTGATACGCCTCATTCTTCACACACATTCTTGCATCTTAGTCATTCTTACACCAGCAATTTTGCCCTGTGCGTCTTTGTCTATCATTCTTTCTTTTTAAGGTAATGAGGAAGCGATGCAAACCAATGAACCTGCTGACCTCTCCAAAACAAAATACATGCCGCTCCAGAGGAGTAGAAGTGATTTCAGTCACATGGGGATCTGAAATAATGTGATGTGATGCTTTTGGGAAAACAGAAACACCAGAGTTAGGCAACAGCGGCTGGATAATTAGTCAGTGTGGAATTCCTGTTGAACTTTCTACTTGTCTGGGCGAAGCTGATGGACACTCAGGGAGGATCAGGAGGGAGGGAAAGGTGAGGGTGGGGGAGGAGGAAGAGGGGGAGTTTTGTAGAGGTGGATCAAACCAGGTAGATAGAAACTGTGGTTTCCTGTCCCCGTTTCTGAAGTATACTTCTGAGCTGTTTGCATAATGTTTGTTCCTGTTATGACATCTGTTGCAACACAAAACCAATTTCCACATCAATGCATGAGGGGTATATCACAACACTGTGACATATTCTGGCCACTACTAACAGTGTTTTGCATGAATATGCAATTGCTGTGTGTTCTAAAAAATTTGACAAAAACTCTGGAGGTAAAATAGAAAACCCTCTCCAAGATTACTCCACCACTCCTCGTTCTACTCTTGCGACTGTGAGTAAAAGTATGACCTCTATTAAAACCACTGCTGCTTCTTCAACACAAACTTATCTTTGCATTTGATTAAGGACTTGAAAAGTAGTGTCAACATTTTGTTCAATTAAACAAGAATCAAACAAATATGAAAGACTTAATGTCAGTGTAACCCATAACAGTACAGGCTCTGTTAGAACAGACCACAATAACTACATTTAAATATATATATCACCACTTGGTGTAGTCAGGGATTCAGACTTAAAATTTAAAATGCTGCATCAAGACAATAACTGTCGATTATCACCTCAAAATAAAACAAGAATCAGAGACTTCTTGTCTGTTCATCACTGTTTTTAATTCTTATTTTTACATCTGCATCAGTCATTATACTATTTTAACTTTAATAATATTTCATTTTCAGCTTATTTCATCAACCTTTTTGTTGTTATATACTTTGTTGTTTGTCTCCGCGTGTATGACAAAGCACAACGAATTATCCTGTATATGAAAAATGCCAAAGTAATACAGAGCTCCTGCTGTAATGCTAGTACTGCTTCTAAGTGCTACGTCTGCTAACCACAGATGACAGGCGGATGGAAGGGAAAGGTAACATTAAGTGTGGTGATGTTCCTCTTCTATACTTTCAAACCTTTTTGTCATAGATTCTCATGCTGGGTGGAACTCTACTGGAGGGATAGTAATCCAATCTTCCAGAAGATATTCCCTCATCTGGCGTTCTTTTGATGACAATGATAATGATAATGATGGTGGTGGTGGTGGAGATCGCTGTCTAACTCCTAAATCTCCAATAGACCAGCTTGGTTGAAATCAGGTGACTGTGAAGGTCACATTTACTATTAAGGGAGCCCTTGTGCCCTGGAAAAACTTGTAAACATCATGGTTCTCCTTCAGGTTTTTTAATTGGCCTATTTCACACATTTGAACTACTAGTTTCCTACTGTTATTTACTGATACCAGCACCACTTCTTCTACTAGTAGATATACTGTATCTCCACATTATGATATATCGTCTTATTTCTATGGGGGAAAACACAACTAAAAAATAAAACAGTGATAAAAATGTACTGAAGTAAAGTATGGAAGATATAACCGTTGAAACACATGATGCTATAAAAATCAACAGACATTGTGTAACTCTTCCTCTGTCAGGATTCAGCATACATTCACCTACAGCACCACCGTGTGGTAGTACTGGTTACTGACAGATGGTGCTCCCAAACATGACACTCATACATATGAACAAAACAGTAAGATGGTTTATTTTCCTTTATACAACAGTTAGTTCCGACTAAGTAACTTGATTGGATGAGAGGCAGAGTGCTGATTGACTACATGTATCACTCCGCTTTACAGGTGTTGTATGAACCGTAAATCAGCGTTACATTAACGGTCGTTATCTATTTTTAGATTGTAACAAACTTGCAAAGATGAAAAATATTTCCAGAAATAACGTTTGAATTAAATGATGTCTGGTCGTTGGAAGAGGGTGAAAGGAAGAAGCCTGGAATACTTCAGCGCACACCTCCAGAGTTGCAAGCTAATGTGCAGGACTGGAAAATGTTTATGTGTTGCTTAGCAACAGTCCAGTACAAGTCCCGTTGCGGAACTATTTGTGTTGCTATATAACAATCACAAATAATTAAAAATGACAAAAATGAGAAGGCCGTACAACACTTTGTTTCCAAGAAGCAGATGTTGAGTAAGGGCCAGAGAGTCACAAAACCATCTGAGTAAATTTTCAATATACACAATTGAGGGTTAAGAGGAACCTCATTGCCTATGATAAGATTGTCTGGAGACATTCTTACAATGAAACAAAGAATCTTCATGACTGTTACATTTAGGACAGGTATCAGTGATGTGAGTTAAAATGATGCAACCTAGATAGGATAATGCGCTGTCTGCATATTGTATTTGTACTGTCTGAGTTCCAGCTAAAGAACATGTCTCTGATGTTCTTCCTCAGATAAATTCTCTCCTCCAAGCTTGCAGTAAATTGTGTGAAGATTCTTTGCAATTACTTACAAACATACCTGTCCCTAGAGTCTACAAATTTCAAAGTGATATCTTCTAGGCTGGATAGAGGGGTAGGTCTTCAGCTATTATTCTGCCTGGCCAATACTACTTGAATATATTTAAAGAAATATTTTTGCTGGGATACCATATATACCCTTAGGTTCTTCAAATGACATACAACTACTGTAATTACTACAAAACTATAGTTTTCAAAACTATAGTTTTGTAGTAACTCAGTTTTGTTGTGTTTTTTTCTGTTATACTTTGTGTTGTGATTCTATTGAAAGGTGTTTCTAATATTTGTCCACAATATTTACATATCAAATTTCAAAACTATTGGAAATACTTTTACTGAGATAGACTGGCGACCTGTCCAGGGAATGTAAATACAGGGACTGGAACCTCTAACCTAAATCAATATAAATAGACTTGATGTGAAATTTAGTTTATTGTGTAAACAGCCTGACAAAGTTAAACATCAAACCTCCTGCTGCTTTCATTCATTTTACCGTAACACTACGACGAACATGTTCCCCATCAATTGTTGTAAAAATTATATGGCAAGTAAAAGTTGGATGACGATGTAATTATTGTCCAATACGGGTTCAGGTTTAAGTCGGAGCCATTTTCAGACATAATTAAATAATCAATTAATCAACGTCACACGGGTTCTCTGGGTAGAGTGCAGCTCGGTGCTGTCTCTTTTACAGACATTACGGTTTTTGTTGCCGGGGAGTGACTCTCAACCATAGACACAATGGAGCTGCAGTGACAGTGTAATTAGCGTGCGCCTGTTGTTGTAACTGCTACAGCGGCGTTGCTTAGTGTCAATGTTGAAGTTTTGTTGTCTTCGGACTGGTAGCAGCTAGCTGTTGTTTTTGCGCTAACCGTTCAGCTTGGTGAGTGAGATAGCCCACAGCCCCGTTAGCCAGCCAGCCAGCTAGCTAGCTAAGCACCTGCTGGAACTCTGCTACTGGGGTTCGCTGCTAGATCTTAGCATATAGCTGTCGAGCTAATCAGGCTGAGTGCTATTATGGAGTTTCCTTTTGATATTAACCAGTTATTCACCGAGAGGGTCTCGATCTTGGACCAGACTCTTGTTGCAGGTCGTAAATCAGCAGGAAGGTAAGTTAGACGATGTGATTCCTTTTCTCTTTGTTGTTAGCATGTTACAGTGCACTTACCAACATAGAGTACCTTGTCTGGATCCCCTTTATACAGAGAATGTAACACCAAACTCCATCCAGAAATCTGCCAATTAAAGCGGTCCCTTATGTAAATGTGCACAAGTAAAATACAATTCAAATGTTGCTTTGGTGAATCCTTTGCTGTGTCTTCACATTTTTTGCTCCCTGCTGTTTGACAGTGATGCCTAATTGAGCCACTCCTTGTCTCATCAAATTTCATGCTACTGTGTTAATCCTTGCAGGCCAGATCTTCAAGCCCATATAGCCACAGTTATTGATGAACTTGGGAGAGCCTCAGCAAAGGTGGGTTTCTGGAGGTGTGGGAGTTATTTGTTCGATTTAATGTTTTCTATTTGTTTGTGCAAACTTATTGTAGACCACCACCACTTTCTACTTCTGTGACTATTCTTATATATACCTATAAGAATAGTCACTGAGTCAGTGACTATTCTAAAAGGTATATATGATAATAGTCACTGAGTCAGTGACCACAGAAGTAGAAAGTGGTGGTGGTTTACAAAGATATGGATCAAAGGTGATCTGGTCAGATGAGCTCTTCACAGTGTTCTCCACAGGTGGGAAAGGTCATGTGTAGCATACAGCAAGAGAACTGTACAGGCCTGAATGCTGGACCCCTATGGTGAGGGGTGGGGGCTGGCATGGCTTGGAGGGTCACTGCAAATCAATATGAAGTTGTTCTGAATGATCACCTTTATCCTATGAAGCATCTCTATCCTGATGAGAGGGGTCTCCTCCAGGATGACAGTGTCCCCATCCACAGGTCACGAGTGGTCAGTGATGGTCTTATGAGAATGATGTGAATCATATGCTATGACCTTCACAGTCATCATATCTCAGTGCAGGGGAACTATGGGAGATTTTGGAGTAACGTGTTAAAACACCATTTGAGGGAATATCTTTAAGAAGAATGGTGTTGATCCTCCAGTAGAGTTCATAGACTTGGAGCAGTGAAGCTGTTCTGAAGACACATGGAGGAACAACACCTGCCTGAGACACTTCAAATTGGTGTCGCCTTTAATTTATCTTGATTTGTTGAGGTGCTATTGCAAGAATTAATTTTGATGCTTAATTTTGATGTTGGTCTTGTGTCTGAAAGCTGAAAAAGTTTTGGTACCTGCTTTGCTACAAATATGAAACACTAAATGTCACCGTCACCCATAACGGTTTAGGCTCTGTTAGAACAGACCAAAATAGCAAAATTAAACTTCTGGCTCAACATATGCCTGGGTCCTCAGCCCGAGTCTGGCCCATACACTTCCACATCTGGGCAGATTCTGGCTGTTATCCTCCAGTATTGTCTGACAGCTGGAAGGGTTTCTGTGTGTGCGCCAGAATTGGTCCAAATGTGGACGTAACATCTCACAATCATGCTGTAAATGGGCCAGAATTGGGCCGTGAAACTGGGTGTATTCTGAGCCAGAAGAAAACAAACATATAGCCCTAGTATGGACTGGATTTATTTTGCTGTGTGGGTAAGTTTGTTTTTACTGCTCTCATTACCTCATTTTGAGCAGCAAGCAGCTGCTTAATTTTGGTGTTGATTTTGTGTGTAAAAGCACTGTTTTGATACGTGCACTAACGTTGAAAATTTTCAAACGATACCCAGCCTTTTGTGATAGTTCTGTTTCTACTTATGGACTCATCGGCAGTGTGCTTGGTTGCTCTCCACAGGCCCAACAGCTCACAGCACCTATAACCAGTGCTTCCAAGCTGCAGTCCCAGAGGCATCAGCTCTACCTGCTGAAGGATGGAGAGAGAAACGGGTACATATCACATCCTTCCCACTCACACACACACTTTCCACTGTTTGTCTCTGGACTGGCTGGGCTCTTCAGGCAGACCTGTTCAGTTCACCAGTGTTGAGTCATACTGTGGTCACAATGCATGTACTGTAATGTTGAGACATACAGGACACTGTGTTTAATGCTCATGGCAGCAGTTCACCTCAAATCACCCAAATGGAAAACAAGGTTGATGAGTGAAAAGTCAGTCAGAGCACAAAGTCTTACTCAATGCACTTCACTCTACAAACTCACTGCCCCTCCTCTCTCTTAATTACAGAGGACGTGGTGTTGTTGTGGGATTTCTCAAGGTCGGCTACAAGAAGTTATTTCTGCTTGTGAGTCACCTATTTTTTTAAATTTTTTTAATGGGCTTCTTTTTTTTTTTTTTTTTCAAACTTCTGTCTTTGCAGGCCAGCTATAATTCTGCATGTTTCACTAATTTTATATTTATTTGAACCTCCTTTATCAGCTGTACAGGTGTGCTTGTTGTTTTACCTCCACAGGACCGACAGGGTGTGCACGTCGAGGCGGAGCCGTTGTGTGTTTTGGATTTCTACATAGCAGAGAACTTGCAGCGACACGGCTACGGATTGGAGCTGTTTGATTTCGTGTTGCAGGTGAAGCCTTCCTCTCTCAGGGGCAAATTACTAGAGACCAGACTCAGTGTAGTGGAGGGTGTTATTACAGTCACCTCTTTCCAGGCTCCTCAGTTCAACAACATCAACAGCTTGATCGCTTGCCAAGACAAATGTGATGAAACATTTTTGCTGTGACTGCATTCATGCATGATGAGGTTGCAAAAGGAGGCTGACCTGTGTGAAAGCTTTACAGCCTGACCCATACTGATATCAGTATTTTAATAGTTTATAAAACTATGTGCATGTGTTGATCAGGCCAATTTATCTGTCTCCAGTGTTCCTCTACATAGAAAAACCCTCTGGGTCTCAGGGATAATTTCACAGTATTTTAGGTTGATATTATCCATTTGAATTAGAGATGAAACGGTATAAAAATTTAATATCACAATTATAGTGACCAAAATTTTCACGGTTATCAATATTATTGCGGTATTGTTAAAATGTGCTGAAGTTTTTCAAAAAGTAATAACACACAACTTGAAATCAGTTCACCAAGTGAATGTATGTACCTAAACATTGAAATAATACATCTGTGTCTCAGATGAGGACAAGGGACCAGTAGCAGCACTAGGTCTGCCTGCTGCATGCTCACTCTGTAAACAAGGGAAAAGCAAATGTCTTATTATTATTGTTATTATTTTCCATGCTGTGATGTCTTTCAGAGCACAGACACTGTAAACACACCTGTCACCTGTCCAGCATGGTGCTGTTAAACCAGAAACGCTGCAGCTACACTGCTCAGGGATGAAAGAGTGAGCTGCAGCCCCGAGATAAGTTTGAAAACACACAATCTCAGATCAAAGTGTCTCACACGGAGGCTCCGACACTGACAGGAGCACCAACCCAGTTTTATCCACTTTGTATGGCAGCTAGTAGATCACTCTTTCTCTGCTGTATCTGTGTGTGCGCTCTGCTGATCGTGTGACATCGATCCGAACAGAAAGGCAAACTCAGCTGTAAAAGGAGTTGCCTTTTTTAGTGGGTTTACCCACGTTTGGAAAAAAACCTCTTACAACCACTAACTTTAGTGTGAAAAGGTTTTGGAAGGGTGAAAACCCTTCCGAGGAGCTGTCCCTGCCTTCTGCCATGTTATATTGACTGACACAAAACAAACCCACTTTGCTTGCTGCGCATGTGTCTGCGAGACTGTTGCTGGCTGATGCGGTACAGAACCGAACATGAGTTAAATTAACCACTGGAATCGACCATGGTTATAGTGACAATTAAAATTTAAACAGTGATACTAACCGTCTGGCATTTCAAGCGTGAAACCAGTAACTGTTTCATCTCTACTTCATGTCTGACACATCATGATTTAGTTTTCCTAGTTTTTTAGTTTTTTCAACATTCTAGTTCAACACATTTAAAGGCTAAAGTAGCTGCTCCACGTGACCACAGTCAAAGGCGGGTGACCACAGTCAAAGACCAGAACCTTCTGGTATAGAGAGAGGAATAATGGCGCACACCTTGTGAATTCAGATGAAGCACTTATGATCTGGGAAATGAGGGAAACTCTCAGCATCACCTCACTGGTCAGCCTCCTGTTTGTATCCATATTACAAATGACCAAACACTAATCAGCAACTACATGTTGGGTGTTCAGTGAAACACAGTAATGCACCAGCTGTACAGAGGTGTGAAAGTTCCCGTCTTTTGTCCTGATAATTCAACCCAAGTTTCCTGTCCTTCTAGTGCTCCAGCTGTCAGTCACCTTCATTTATGATTCTGACAGAGAACGGGGTTTCAGGAATCCTGGTTGTCTGAAATAGTGAATTTCACAGCTGGATTGTTGAAAAATGTACCAGTGTAGCGTATAAGTGCCGATGATGCCGACGGTTCATTTTCATGTGCTGTTTATCAGTGGTTGCATGTTTTCTCTTTTTCTGCTGTAGCACAAGAATTTAGAGCCGGTGCTCATGGCGTATGACAGACCCTCTCCCAAACTCCTGTCTTTCCTGGCGAAGCACTACTGCCTGACACAAAGTGTTCCACAGGTACAGTCTCCACTCTCCTATCATGCTATCAGTGTGTGAATGGTTAATTCTCTCCTATCTACTGCACACTGTACTAAAACAAGTCTGTCCAACTTCCACTTCTACAGATGACGTCTCTTTAATATATTCATATATTTCCTCTGGGGCTCTGGTGACACAGAGAAAATGACACATGCTTTAATCTGACAGTGTGAAAATCTTTTCTTTCATGTGACTTTCAGTGTGATTGCTCCACTTAATACTGTTATATATAGACACTGCCATCCCCCGCCTCTTTCCTTCAGTTTTGGCTGTTTGGAAGTAGATCTGTCACTGTGAGTGTTTAAAGTTTCTCTCCAGACATGTTTTCAAACTATGATCCATATTTTGTTGAACATAGTTTTCACACATAAAAAGTGGAGAAAAAAAACAAAAAAACTGGTGCTCAAGCTCATCTACACAGTGTTAGTGGTTGTGCCAATGCTGACTCTCTCTCTCTGTACTGAAAAGGTTTCAGGTTTATTTAGCCCTGACTTAGCTCCCGATGTTAGAGCAATGTGAGCACAACTTACCAACATAAATTATTATTATTAACAACAATGAGCTAATGGACACATGAATTTCCCCTAGGGGATAAATCAAGTATCTATGTATCTATCCATTTATCCATCCATCCATCTATCTAAATAGATGTCCATTAGACAAAAGCTTCAAACATTCAACAAGACACCGTGGTTTGACCTGGTGTGATCTCACATTCTTGTGAATAAGATATGTCAGGAACGGCCAGAGGGAATTTAATTACACCTGCCACAAACATTCACTTGGGCTCAAGGATGAACTGATGAGAATTTGGTGGTCAAAGGTCACTGTGACCTCACCAAACACGTTTTTGACCATATTTCATACATCACAATTTAACACAAATGACAAGTTGAAAGTCTTCAGACCTTTTACTTTGCTCACATCATGTTACAGCTTTACGCTAAAATCATTTAAATCCATTTTTCCCTCATTAGTCGTCACTCAGTTCTCCATCAGGACAAAGAGAAAACAGACTTTTAGACATTTTTGCAAATTTATTAAAAAGTGAAATTGAAATATCACATTGACATAAGTATTCAGACACTTTACTCAAGACTTAGTTGAAGCAGTGATTACAGCCTCCAGTCTTTTTGGCTCTGATGTCTCAAGCTTTGCACATCTGGATGGTGACAGTCGGTGTACAGACAGTTTCAGGTCTCTCCAGATGTTGGACTGGGTTCAGGTCAGGACTCTGGCTGGTCCACTCAGGGACATTCACAGAGTTGTCTCTCAGCCTCTCCTGTGTTGTCCTGGCTGTGAGCTTGAAGTCATTGTCCTGTTGGAAGGTGAACCTTCAGCCCAGTCTCAGGTCCTGAACTCTGGACCAGGTTTTCATTAAGGATCTCTCTGTACTCTGTTCAGTCCCACTGTCCCCCCCGCAGCCTGATGCTGCCTCCACCATGCTTCACTGTTTGGATGGTGTTGTTCAGGTGATGAGTGGTGCCTGGTTTCCTCCAGACCTGACTCTCAGAGCTGACACCAAACACTTCAGCCCTGGTTTAATTAGACCAGAGAATGTGGTTTCTCTCAGTCTCAGAGTCCTTGAGCTGCTTCTCTACAAACTGTCCCTGAGGAGAGGCTTCGTCTGGACTCTCAGACAGCCTCAACACAACCCTGTCTCTGAGCTCTGCAGCAGTTCCTTCCTCTGCATGGTTTCTACTCTGATCTGCATTGTCAGCTGTGAGACCTGATATAGACAGGCGTGTGCCTTTCTACATCATGTCCAATCAGCCTAGCACAGATGGACTCCAGTCAAGGTGGAGAAACTTTTCAGATGGTCCAGAGAAATTAGTGAAACCTGAGCTAGAGTCAAGAGTCTAGTGTCACAGTAAAGTGTCTGAATAAAATTCAGTTTTGGCTTAGTTATTAGTTTTTTTATCAAGCTTTTCATGATTACTGTGATCAAAACACAAACACGTACTAAGTGAAATTGTGAAAGTCTTCAGACTTGTCAGTTTGCTCACGTTATGTTGCAATTGATGAGGGGAATATTTTTCTCATCATTAAGTCTGCAACATAACAAAATGTGAAAGTGGGAAAACTTTCTGAGTGCAGTGTAAATGGGCCAATAAACACTACTAGCTCATTTAGCAGAATTCTCTACATCACTAATATCTAGTACAGTTGGTCTGTAATTAGCCATGAACTGCAAAGGCAGGAACACCAAGGTTGTGATTCTGTTCCTGGAAACCTCATCTTTATGACATAAGATTAACTCTGGGCTCGTTCATTTGCTGCAGGCAGTTGATGCGATCTAGGGCAGAGCTTTCTGTGAGGTGGCAAAAGTGTCACCCTTTTCCTCCTTACCTGGTCAACACTTGCTGCTCGTCCAGAAGAGGTCTGATTAACTCTGTGTGATACTGCCATGTTAATGTGAAGACAGTAAATCGACCCATAGATAAATTATAAAGACAAAACACATCACAACCTAGTGGTGCTTTTTCTTATTCTTTTAAAGAAGTGGCTAAGATTTGAAGTTCATTCTTGACCTTGGAAACAGCTGTTGAGTTTTTGACTTGCAGCCCCTGATTTGTCAGTATCTTGTGCTGTATAGCAAACATTTGGTGTCAATAAAATGGCAAAAAACATAGTCTGCAGAAGAAGATGTGGACTGCTGTTAGCACAGATGTAAACTTGTAAAACTCCTAATTAAAATGATCAGGATCATCCTCTAGGCGGCGTGTAGGTGCTCAGCAAATTTCACCTGCCTGTTACAGTATGAGGTGTTCTATGTGCATACTTGAACATTAGGCTGAAATGTAGAGGAAGGCTCAATGAGTGTTCAAGGGTTCCCATGCATCCTGGAAAACCTGTTAAACAGTTGACCAGTTTTCCAGTCATGGAAAATGAGAGAAACGTAAAATGACCTGGAAAATATTGTGTTGTCCTGAAAAAGGCAAAGTTATGTTCAGGATCATGTTGACGTTCAAATGGTTGGCTAGTTTATGGACAACAGTATTTTGAATAGGCTGCCATCAGTTTTGCTTGGTAATGCTGTGAATGCACCTAGAAGTCACATCACATTCTTTATATCCTTTAAATGTATGTACAGTAAGTCACTGTTGGCTGCTAACTGTGGTAGTTTTATGAGGTTAATAGGTTAATGTATTCTTCCTAACTTGTTTTAAACTGTTGAATAACGGGTCAGCATGTTTGGTTCAGTTGCTTCCTAGCTTGTTTAGCCTGTAGCTAAAGGTTTAAAGTTTGTGATTCAGCTCTAGCAAAGGTTTCAAATGTGTGTTGGGTGTGAGGACCCACGTCACATAAAAACTATAGATTTCCCAAGCTGATCAAAAGGATCAGTATATCCAGGCATATTTTAATGAATTGGTATTGGCTCAGCATTTTGGCTGTTGGCTGAACTCAACAATTTTTTGTTTATGAAAATGTGTGAATGTGAAAAATATGTGGGCACCCAGGGGCAACTGACTCTGAATTCTGATGTCTAGGTTGTCAAAATATACAGAGTAGGTAAACTCCAATACTCTTTCTTATTAGCAATGATCACTGTCCAACACATTCAGGTAGCAGCTTCTAACGTTTGACCAGGTTCCTGTCACATTAGCTGTCGCCCAGTAGACTCATTTTGATAACCTGTTTAACCTGTTCAGGCCAAAATGGCTCTTGTCAAATACTTGCATACTTGTACTTGTCAAAGATCATTTGTGAGGGAAGAAGCTCCACTACACCACGGTATGATCAAAGTGTTTTTGTAGTTCCAACAGTCAGATTTTAGTGCTACTCTTAGTGCTTACTCTTTAGTGAAACCACCAGCTGATCACCTCATCAGTTTCAGGAGCCACATTCACATAGACTTTAAATAAAGATGGATGTAGCCTCTGTGACGTCACCCACAGGTTTCTGAAGAGCAGTCTTATAGCTCAGAGTGAGCTGCTCTACCGTTGCCATCTTGGCAGTGTCTAAGTCCACCCCTAAGCCTTAATAAAATGTAAACAGGTGACTTATATAAACAGTTGTCATGGAGGAAATTAGCTATAGAGACCAAGACTGTTTTTGTACCATGCCGTAAACATGTTTATTTCTGCTGTAAAGTTGGAGTCAGACTTTAGTGGTCATTAGAGGAACTGCGGTGTTTACTCAACACCAGCTCAAGTTCAAGGAAAGGTGTAAAAGGGAGTTGGCACAGTGTCTCTGCCAGAAAAGGGGCTACTGTCTGTCCTGTTTTGTGGCAGCTTGCCTTGATCATGTTGATGGCTATGGGAAACTCACTGCTTACCACACCTGTACAACAAGCTCAGTGAATTGTACACTCCCTAAAACAGCCTAACCCCTCCAACTAGAATTACCACCTCATTTGTGTGAAGGTTTGTCATAATTGCTGTGTGAAGTCTCAACTTATAGCTAAAAAGTGTTTTCGGCGGGCACACTGACCTTGACCTTTCACCACAAAAATCTAATCAGTTCATCCTTGAGTCCAAGTGGACGTTTGTGCCAAATTTGAAGGAAGTTCCTTCAACGCAGTGCACAGATGTTGCTCTAACAAAGCCAAAACCACATTTTGTGAGGTCATGTGATCTTGCCCTTTGACCAACAAAATCTAATCAGTTCATTCTTAAGTCCTAGTGAATATTTGTGCCCAATATTCCATGAAGACATTACTGAGTTATCATGTCCACGAGAATGGGATGTATGTATGGATGGACAGACAACCTGAAAATATTATTCCTGTCACCAGCGTAAAAGCATAAAAAGACAGGGGGATTAGGCTGAACACACAAGGTTACAGACACAAACTGATTGAGTAATACCCTCTGTGTTGTTGTACTTTCTTACCTTCTTCATCAACCTTTTAGTAACAGTTTGTGTCATGCTTGTCTTTGTTTTTATTCTGTCCAGGTCAATAACTTCGTGGTGTTTGAGGGCTTCTTCCTCAACAGAGAAGGTAATTTTTTCACTACTCTGACCCTATTGCTGTGGTTTTTGTTGTTGTGAAAGGGATTATGTCTTTGTTTTTCTTCTGTATGATAACATGAGCTAAAAGATGTGGGCAAGTGGGTGGCTTCAGACATGACATCCTTACTTGCTGAACCTGTGATCGGCCAGCGCTCTTGGTATTACTACATCCACCCTAAATCTGCTTTAACTGCTTCTTACCTTTGTTCTGCAGAACTGCTCCACATACTTTTGTGCATATGTTCTTGAGTTCAGTTACATGACATCTTTTGCATGCTACAGCTTCAAAGTGAATTCTTGCTTTTTGCATCACAGCAAATTCATCTTTTTGTTGTGGGAAAAAAAAAGAAAAAAGAACCCACCCTCATTAGAGAGATACAAGTCTGAAGAAAGGGGACTCGACCCCAAAGTACTGATCTGCTTTTATTCCAATTCCAAAATCTTTTGTTTCACCAAACTCTCCCAGGCTCACCCTCCTCTCCTCTGACGGATCAGGGGATGTACAGCTTTTTGTAAGGACTTTTCTCTCTCTTCTTTTCTCATGTGTCCCCAGCATCTTGTACCCCTTCCTTTGTCCCATAATTAGGTCCATGTTATACGTATGATGCTCCTGGTCTCATTTATCTTCTTCCTCTTAATTTTTCAGTCAATTTCAGTTCCTCTTTCCCATCACATGTATTTATTTACCTACCTTTATAGGTACAATATATATTATGCAGCATATCATATATTCAACCTACTGTCGTAGCTGTCAGAGAGTATCCACAGAGAGCCACAACCTGTAGACCACCTCAAACCCCCACAGACCACTTGACCGACAGGAGAATACCTGCCTGTTTCCTGACCCTCCAGTGTCTCTGAATGTCCGTCAGTTTGTTAAAGTCAATTTAAGGTGCTTTGTGTGACACTCTGCCATCAATAAACCACATTAGTGTAATCACTCTAAACAATAAAACCATTGTTAAGAAGATTGGTAGCCTCTATACCAGTGTCTACACTGCATTTTGTAATGCATGCCATTAGCCTGGATTTTAAAAATTGCACAAAACCGGAACCAGGGTCTGTCTGCAGCTTGCTCCCTACAAAACACAGTCAGTCCAAGGCCATAGGTACAGCTGCAGCCCTGCAGAGACAGGCACACCCACTGTCTCATATTGGTGCTGGAATAGGAGCTTTTTAAATACCACAGTCTGTAAGACAGCATAGAAAAGATGTCATGGTATTCCTTTTGGGGATGCCCGTTTTGAATTTTTTTTCAGACCGATAGCCAACGCTCATTAACTAACCATTAACCATTAACCGACAATATTAGAATGTACTATTTAGAATGGAATACCAATACAAATGTTCTTTTCATAAAATGGGGCTTATTTTTACACGTGCAGAACTGGCATAATAGCCTAGACTCCCTGTGTCGGAAAATATTTTATAACTTAAAATAAATAGCAAATAGTAGCTAAACTTTCTAATGTATTAACAGTTTAACAAAAGGAAAACACATTGAATCCTCCAGTGCAGAGAGCGCTGTAAGGAAAACCTCTTCCTCCGCTCTCGGCTAATTAATGATCAAAAACAGCCAACAGGTGAACAAAACTTAAACTTGTAATTGCATTTTTCAGACCTCAAAATAAAATAAACAGGCCAGGTCTACCTCAGTCCTCAGCATAGTGGACAGCTTGTCTACTGGTGTTTGTTCAGAAATAGCAACATGTCAACATGCTGAGGAGTTAGTCTGGTGCGTAGTCCGATAACTGTGACACCAGATGCGGAGAATACCCGCTCAGATGGTACCAATGTCCCAGGAATGCAGAGATGGCACCTCATTAGAGTGGCCAGCTTCAGGAAGTGCATCTGATTAGCTTTCCACCAGTCAAGATTATTAGTATCCAATGAGGGGGATTGTCGCTCCATATATGTATATTTTTTAATTGTTTAACTGATATTATTAATCAGTCAAAATTCTTATTGTCGGTTAACGGTAAAATGATTAATTATTAACATCCCAAGTTCCTTTAGCATTCCTTTAGCATTTAGCAAGCTCAGAGTGAGCTGCTCCACTGTCGCCATCTTGGCAGTGCCTGATATTACTATTGATATTATTTCATAATAATAACACTCATAATAATAATGGTTGTGTTGTACTTGGTGTCTGCTGTACTGCTTGGTACTCTTGGACATGTTTTGTAGTGACTGTAAGCTAGAGAGATCACTTGACCAATGTAGTCAAAGCTTTTAGAGATGCAGTGGAAGAAGATGGTGGAAAAGTTGTTTGTTTTTTTTTAACAAATACAGCGTGTAATGAAGCTAGTGAACGTCTGAGACATGTTGTAAATGTAAGAAACATTGGTACTAACCCCATGGCCCATGTAAGATGGAGGCTGCCAATCATTTTAACCAGAGTTTCATTTATTTTTATCAAAGGCACCACAGTGAATGTGATTAAGACTAAAACAGCATGTTAAGGCTACAAATCCACTTCTTAACAGAATCTGAATACTGGACTCTGGTGATCTTACACTGCTCAAGTGACTGAAGAACAACTATTTCCCACGGCCTGTCTTGTCTTTATGACACATGGTCCAGTTTGATTTTCAGGTTGTGTGAACAGACCTGCTCTGAGCTGTTGAAGATCTCAAGACCAGTATGTAAATTGTGTTTTCGAGTGGATCCTCCCTTTGAGCTTTCACCACCAGTATCCCAACCTTCACCACTAGATAATGTCACAGTCCTGGCAGAGGAAATGCTGTTAAGATATAGTTTGTAGAGGACGGTATGTAGGGCTGTGTTTCAGGAGGGAAGAGACCCTGTCGTGTTCTGTGTTTCTGTTCTGCTCTGAGTGTGTTCTCCTCCACAGCTGCCCAACTGAGAAAGGTTCCCCTAAAAAAGCCGGACGGAGAGATCAAACCCTACTCTATAATGGAGAGAGAAGGTAAACAGTTGGTTTTTTTTTTTGTTGTTATTTGCTGCAGTATGAGGAAAATATTCAGATAAAATTTACAGCCAGACATTTTTGTTTTTCATAAACCTTGCAATTAAATACAGTAATTACTTGTTTAGTTCCTTGTTGGTACATCATTTTTAATTGTAAAGGAGACAAGGCACTGAACTTCATATCTTTACCTGCATTTATATGAAAGAGGATCAGCAGCTTTATTGTATGGAGGAAAGGGCAATGGAAGGAGAATACCAGGGAAATGGAACAAGCATGAATGAAATTACAAATTGTTAGGCAGGTTATTTATTTCTCATTGACGTGTAGTTACTCCACCATCAAGACCTTGGTTTACTGTTTTCTGTGGCTCTTGGGAGTTTTCCAAAGTCTGACAAAAATAACCTACATAATACCATCAGGGTGAATATTTAACAAGCATGGAGGGTTGAAAAAAAGACGCTGTAGAGATGCATCAGGATCCAGTGTTTTAAGAGTTAGACCCGTACAAGGGACAAAAAGAGAGAGTGGGAATATTTCAGCCTCTGCTGCTTCAGTTTTACCCTCCTGTCTCTTACCTGTCTGTTCAAGGTCTTCCAGCTTTATAGCAGTGCATTACTAAATTGCTGGACTAGTTAGTAATTAATAAGATGTGTGTCCACTAATCATCGCCTGTCTGTTGATACTAGACAAAAATAACTGCAGCGTAGGTCACTGATGTCAGCTGATTGCATCTTCTCACTTTCCTGTGCAGTGGTACGTCAGGAGCAGAGGGCTCTTCCCTGGCCATTTGCTCCTCCTCACTCCCCCCAGCGGTCGGTATCCTCCCAGTGCTCGCACTCCCTCAGTGTGGGATCCTCCCCCAGCAGGGTGCCCCTTCGAGCCGCCCCAACGTCTGCCCTTGGGGCCAACAGGGACCAGAGCCCACAGTCCCCTCTCGTAGAGCGCTGCAGGGCAAAACGCAGCAGGTAAGACACAGCACACCTCCAGTCCCTCTGACCTCACGGGTGTTACAGCTTGATCTGTATCTGTACAAGCCTCATGTAACTCTGGGGTGGGATCCGCTCAAGTGGAAATGCAGTCTGTACAGTGTGTTGGCTGGTATTTCACACCAGTCTCATTGTCTCTGCACCATCCTACTGTCACTGAAGTGTTTTCTTAAATCCCCTGAATATTCAGTGGATTCATTTTAGTGTTCAAGGTAGAATTTATTGTTGTTTTCTCTGTACAAAAAAGACCCAGTATACAGGGGAACAGATTAGCATCTCTTCAATGCTCTACTGTACACAGTAATAACAGATATATGTGCAAAAAGAGGACTCTAGCTAAATAAGAGCTCTATTTCTCAGACACTCTAAGGCAAAAACAAAAATGAAAAAACTCTACCCTCACTGGCACTAAAAGACAAACAACACAGGAAGCAGCACCCCTGTTCCTGATGGCACTAACAAACCATACTTTCCTACGTGTGGGTCAAATCAGTTTTGGTTTTCAACTCAGACTTGGCAACAGACACAACGAATGCCTTAATATAAATCTTAACCACAATCCCCACAAAGTTTCAGTGGCACCGAGAGGTACATAGGCAAGCTGTCTAAGGCCAGGAACACGCTGGATGTGTGGTGTGTGTGCGTGGTGGCAGCAGAACAACTTGGTTTTCATTTTGAAGCAAATGTTTACAGGTTAGAGCGACACACTGCGCATGTCACACCTCGCGGCTGAGTCGTGTGATATACAGATTCAGCGTCTGGTCATCATACTGGTCTGATTCATGAAATGCTTTAGAGGAGATTTCAAAATATCCAGATAAATATGATGTATCGTGATACAGACTAAACATGCCAAGATATTATTTATAGCCCATATCGCCAAACCCTACTGGAAAATTAGGTGATTGCTACATTCAGTACGATTTATCTTCTGGGGACCAAGACTGTTCAGATTTCATCTGACGGTTTTTATGAGACCATTTCTTTGGAAGGAAGTAGTTCCAATGAAAAGAAGAATAAGTTCCTCTCAGAGTCTACCTCAGGCTTGATTTTGATCTTGTCAGCCTCTGGTGTACTACAGAGAAAAGCTTGGTGCCGACACTGACTCCTCAGTCGTCATGGTCCAAGGCTCGATCAGATCCTGTCTGAGCCCTGAGTGCCTGCATACAAATAAACACAAGTTAAATCACCCATGGATGGCCTCCTGGTCGCCCCGGGTCACTGTGCGTTAGTCATTGCGCTGCTCCATGTGATACCTGCTTGCGTGTGCTGTGATTTATCGATGTTGAAATGCTGTATGTGTTACTTTGAACAGCCGTTGCAAATGAGGTGTTGTGGCTGCACAGTGGGGGGGGGGCTTACAGTGTGCAGAGGGCCGGTCTCAGTGCCAGTTCTGCCCCACTTGGCAGATCCATGCTACATTCCTCTCATTAGTCTCTTATTGTGTGAAGCACAAAGACTCTTGCTCTCTCCTGTTATTTGTTCTGCTCAGCCACAGCTTTCTAAACACTGTCTCTTTCTCTCTCTTTCCCTTCCCTTCATTTTTTTTGTTCACCATTCCACCCCACTGATCTTCTTCTGCCCCTGTGATGAATGCTCTGTCTCTTCTTTTCACTGTCATCATCAACTGCTAATACAGTTCCCTCAATAGATCCCAACTGGGCTTCCATTGACCTGCCTCTAACTGGCACCATTGACTTTTCCCTTTAAAGGAGTGGCTGTGGTGTCTTAGTTTGACAGAGCCTGTCTCTGTGACGTGGAGAACGGGAGTCGGCTGTTGTTACAATGATTATTTGGCTCAGACAAGGCGAGGCTCCTTTAAGCCATTTTAAAACGTGACAGCTCTGTCTAATCTGCTTTGCCTTTTTTTAGAACCAATTAAAACATGTGCCACAAAACTGCAAATGTGAGGTCGCTTTTTGTCACACAACTGTCACACAAATACATTAGTGTTAACCAAACAAACTGGTTGGTATAAGATAAGGCTGCACATTCTGTTCCAGAGTCTTATTTCCATTCTGTGGCTTTTTATTTCTCATGTTTGGTTTTATAGAAACACCCTGTATGTTTTTTTTTCTCTTTTGTTCTAATTTGTAATTATGTCCTTTTTTTCCTTTGTTCTTTCTTTTCTCACTGTTGTCTTACCTGACTGTCCTTTGGCTTGCACTTCCATCCCTCCTTGTACTCCTGTCCTCTCTCTGTTTCACCCTGCTCTGTGTTTTTTCGGTTTTCTTCTCATCCTCCTTGCTGGTTGTTGCCATCTCTCTGGTAGCCAACAGGGTCTAGTTGCCAGATGCAGCCTGTACAGTCGGCACCTGGACAGCAGAGCTGTTGGACTGCTGGACTCACACCTGCTAGGTAAGGTTCAGTGGTCTCGTTGAAAATGATGCTTGATTACATGCTGACGGTGGATCACCTGTACACACTGTCCTCAGATACTCTCCAGATGTTCAAAGGATGATGTTAATAAAGTGTGTGCAGATGTTTGACAGTGTGCAGGACATTTTAATACGACTTTACTGTGTGCAAGAACTTTGGCATAATTATTATCTGTTGGAATTTATTTGGACGACAAAATAATCTTAACTCAACAACCACTTACTAGCTTTGTTGGAGCTTTCAGACACCTACCAGTCTTCTTCAGGCATCTTCAGTTATGGGAACATCAGTCACATCATAACAAGTGGTCGTACATGCCACCTGAGGAAGACTGAGATGTGGTAGAAAGCTCCAGAAATGGGAGTGAGTGGACCTTGAGTTAATTTAACAAAGACAGCAGCTTTAACATACCGACTTTCAAACCAGCCGAAGTCTAACTATCCATTTATTATTTATTATTATTTTTTATTTCATCATGCTTCTATGGTTACAGTCATGATGTAACGTAAGTCTCAACTGCGCCCATCAGCCTGGATTGATTTAAAGAAATAGTTCACTCTATAATGGAACTGTCACCGTCCACTCTTACAGAGTCAGCTGATGTTGTTTGGAGTGGCTGACCTGGGGTAAATCCGTCTTCTCGTGCCCGTGTATTTCCTTGTGTCCCGTTCTTACACTTCCCTCCCACCCATGTCAGTGCTGACGGATTATTTCTAACATCGACCTGTAAAAAGAACCTGTGTAGGTCAGAATGAGTGTTGACCCCGGCACGTCTATTTAAAACTAATATCCTGAATGAATGCTGATAAAGCATGACCCAGTGCTGAAGTGGTTGCAGCATATTAAACAGCTGTCATGTGGTAATATACTTATGTAAATAAACTCCGTTAAACTCCTGTTCCTGCAGGTGGATCCCACAGTATCCCTGATCCAACTCTGACAGCTAAACACGGATCTGTTCAATACATATTGTATATAGATTTATATTTTCATGGCATCGCAAAATATTGAAGATAGCATAAATACACTATTAGGAACAGCACACTAACGCTGGGTAGGTCCTCAGTTCTTCATGCCATAGATCCTCCAGATTTACTCTGCTCCATGTTGACATGATGCATCACATCATTGCTGCTGATCTGTCAGCTGTACATTAGTGCTGCCAATCTCCTGTTCTACTGCTAAGGTTCACTGAACTCACTGTCATGTTGATGAAGCCAGTTTGTGACATGGAGCATGATCCTGCTGGAAGGAGCCATTAGAAGATGGTGAACTGTGGTCATGAAGGATGAACATGTTCAGCAACAATACTCAGATAGACTGAGACATTCAGACCATGATTGATTGGTATTAAGAAGAAAACATTCCCCACACCATCACACCACCACCACCAGCCTGGAATGTTGACACCAGGCAGGTTGGTCCATGGATTCAGACTCTGACTCTACCATCTGCTGCCTCAGCACAAATCCAGATCCATCAGACCAGGTCTTCAACTGTCCAGTGTTGGTGAGTCTGTGTCCACTGCAGCCTCAGGTTTCTGGTCTGGGTGACAGGAAGTGGAACCTGACGTGGTCTCTGCTGTTGAAGGTTGGACGTGCTTTTCACTCTGAAGCTTTTCTGCTCAGCACAGTTGTAAAAGAGTGGTTATCTGAGTGACTGTAGTCTTTTTGTCAGCTCCAACCAGTCTGTCCGTTCTCCTCTGACCTCTGACCTCTCTCATCGACACAGAGCTGCTGCTCACTGGATGCTTTTTTTGTTGCTCCACTCTGAGTAAAAACTCTAGAGACTGAGCGTGAAAATCCAGGAGATCAGCAGTTTGAGAAACACTCAGACCAACAATCATGTCACAGTCAAAGTCACTGAGATCATGTTTCTCCTCATTAACTGCAGCTCCTCACCTGGATCTGCAGGAGGTTATACAATAAACTGCTGCCATGTGACTGGATAATTAGGTGATTGTCAAATAAACAGGTGATCAGGTGTTCCTAATAAAGTGCTTGGTGAGTGTGTTTGTGTTTATAGTCAAACAACTGTTTGCTCAGTCAGCTTAACAAGTCCAGTATTAGCCTCATTATCTCAAAAAGTTTCCTTGATGACAGTGTGTGTAAAGTATAAATTACAAGACATTCATTTTTGGGTGAACTATCTCTTTAATGGGTTGTCATAATCAGATATTGCTTAATACTAACCTGTGTTTTTTGAGTGGAAATTTAAAGATGCTGAACGTTGCCATTAAACCTTCCCTGGGTGAATTGCACATTACTAGAGTCAGGTGCAGTACAGCCAGGCAGCTCTGCTCTCCTTCCTCATGTGTTAGTACCTTGTGCCTCCTCAGGTATGAGACCAGTGGTGGATCAGTCATACGCACTGGGATACACAGACACACACAGGTTGGCCAGTATTCACACACCACTAAGCAGGTATTTACACTACTGCACTAGACGTTTAACTGTTCATTGTCAGGGAGGTTAACAAGCATGGCAGCGAACGAGGCGGTTCACAGCGACTCACCCTACGTGCAGACATCTGTGGCCCAAAGGCATAAACTGCTTAACCTCCTAGGACCTGGCGTCCACATATGTGGATCTCACATTTTGGGTTCTCTAGACCACAATACTAACTTTTTCTCAACAAGGGCCTGGTGACCACATATGAGGATATTATACTGCCACTCAGTAATCGAAATTTAAAACTAATGTCCTCATATGTGGACATCATTTTTCTCAGGTCCCAATCAGCCTAAATAGCAAAGAGAAATTAAAAATGCACGCCATGCAAGAGTTCGGGTCTTAGGAGGTTAAAGGAGCCTGTCCTCACCAGAAACTGGTCGTCTGGTCAGAAACTTAAAGTCGGAATTATGGTTCTATGATACATGTAAATAGGACTGTAGCATGCTGTGAGTAACCATAGGTTGTAGAGGCTCACACAGGAGGTGACATATGCACTTAAGTAACTCAGACCAACAATCAAACACACATGCTCCTGGTGACACCTGTGAATGTTTAGTCAAACACAGACACGCCCACTCAGCTGCTGTCACTCCAAAACTGACGCCTCCAGCCGCTGTCAGTCAAATACAGACACGCCCACCCAGCTGCCGTCAGTCAAACAGATCCGCCTCTCCAGCTGCTGTCACCCAAAAACTGATGCCTCCAGCTGCTGTCAGTTAAACTCAGACATGCCCCTTCAGACTGGCTGAGAGGCAAAGGAGTATTTTTGATATTTTTTTAACTTGCTTTTTAATTATATACTATTATACAATTTAATAATAGATGTGATGCAGCTGGACCAAAACCAAACCACAACTTAACCATTAAGGTGGTTGTTCAAAACAAAACGTTACTATCTAATGACCAGTTCTGTCAGTCAGGAGGACTGGAGTTGAGAGTTGTCAGTCACATATGTCTACACTTTGGGTGATTATGCACCACATTTTATTTGAACTTTTAGGCGACATGTTTGTACCTTCATCCTTATCCTTCTTCCTCTGAGCCTGTACTCTCCCCTCTGCCAGGTTCCAGCCTCCCTCATCCAAGAAGGATGGCCTCTGCAGCGAGACCTCCTTAAACAGCAGAGAGACACAGCTGGATACAGATGCTGAGGAGACCAGTGCGTCGGACAGTCCGCAGGGTCCAGCAGGGGGCGTGTTATTAAACCATAGACACCTGTTGGAGAAGGAAAGCGACAGGAGCCTGCGAGGCTGGTCGTGGACTGTAGGAGAGCACTGCTACACCGCCCAGTGGGTGAAGCAGAAGCAGGAATATAGGAGCACCCGGCCCTGGTGACCGGGAGCCGGTTCTGTGACGTTCGTTCAAAGTTACACTTTGTTTAAATGTTTCTGCAAAAAATTGAAGCTTGGCCAAGTGCGGAAAGCTTTCATTTTTTAATCTTTGCTCAAGGGCCCAATCTCTGCTCTGGATACATGCACTCCCAGTGTTGGTGGTTTTCTGTCTGGAGTATTGTGAGTTCTGTCTTGGCTGGTCTCCAAGATGAGTCAACCATTTCCTCGCTATTAGTTGACTAAACTGATGCTAGGAACCAAATATGGAGTGATTTCACTACAAAAGCCAACAGCCAAACCACGAGCACAAGTTGGTCTGAAGCTACATTAAAGCAGCAGCATGGAAGAAGGAGGAGCAGTGACTTCTGCTGGCGGCTTAAGGTTCCATGATACATCCAGTAGCTCCTGTGAGACAATGCCAGTCAGAGGGGTGAATTACAGCTGAGAACAAAATGCCGTGTAAAGATTTCTGAACTTATCCCAAACTGACCCAGAGTCTGAAACAAAAACATTTATTAAAGCACTTAGTTTGCTTTAAACCAAGAGCTTGTCACTGTCTTGACAGGGGGAGTGGCTGTGTCGTCTGTTACAAGTAGTACTGGTAGAATTTTTATTTTTATTTCATATTTTTGAGATCTGGTGGATTTAATGCTGGCGACGCCTTGTGGCTGTAGCAGCTATTAAATGACCAAGACATATGCCGAACGCCTTGATTAGCAACAGAATAAAAGGGTGCACCCCACCGAGCTCGGCTAAGGCTCTGTTCGGAGCTGGTATTAAAAGTTAGGTCTAAGTTCAGGTGTTGAGAAGCATCTTAGGTTTTCGTTTTAAAACAGCATTTTAAAATGAAAAACGATCTCTGTCCACATTAACACACTTGAAAACACATGACCTTCACATACACTGGGCATGCCGGAGACGGCGTAAACAGGAAATAGATTGTCTACCCTGCAGTTGATTAGCTGCAGAAAATACTACGACTGAGGGACAGCAAAGACAGTTGTAGCATTAAAATGGAGATTTTAATTGAACAGCAGCTGCTAGCAAAGACAACAAGGTCAGTAACACTGTAATTCATTATCATATTGTATTCACCACTGTTTGTCTGTCCAGATGCAACACAACCCCAGAGCTTTCGTATGTGGAGCTGAGACTTCGGTGCATGCTGGTTTGCAGCAAGCATAACCACCTGTCACTCAAAGAGGCCACACCCTCAATTCTCCATAACTTTATTCCTTAATAAAATGTCAACAGAGTTATATAAATAGTCATCATGAAGGAAGAAACTAGTTCTAGAGACCAAAACTGTTTTTGTACCAGGCTGTACACCTTTATTGGACAGTTTAACATGGGAGTCTATGGGGACTCCCCTGCCTCTCTCTCTTTCTCACACACACAAACCCATTGACAACAGACCTGACTGGAGATACGTGAATGGCAGGTGTGAACAGGTTTCACACTTGTTTCCCTCTCTGTCCCCTGGAGGATTTGGCCAGCCGACTTTGGTCCTCCTCCCATTTCAACAATCTGTGCCCTGAGTTTGGTTCGAGTTCATTTATGTAAAAAGACATATACACAAACTAAATCAAAGCACTTCATGGATGAGATAATTTACTGTGTGTGACGTCTCAACAGAAGAGCTGCGTTCTCAGCAACATGTCGCTCTCTGCTTGCGTCTGCCCTCTGACTTGAGGTTGAGCTTTACAACCTGCGACTGTGAAGATGGAGACTATCACAGCAGCCGTGGTGTTTGGTGTTTGCCTCAGTCGGTAACATATGACAATGAAAATGATTCAGTCAAGACTCTTCACAAAATCCACCGGCATACAGCCATGGAATTACTTCCTGCTTCTCAAATAGGTCGTGCCAGTGAAGGCTGTAGGCTGTGTCAAGAAATCCCATTCAGTTCAGCACCTAAACCTGCAGCCGTGTCCGTGGCCATGCACGACGAGCTGCTGCTTACGTGCATCCACACGGAGTCACTTCCTGCAGCTGTGTCAGTCTGTCCGGGTTTTTCAGGCACAGCATTGTTCTGTCAAACTGAACCAAAGGAGGAAACACACCTGAATTCACAGTAGCTGTGAAATATGCTTTTAAACCAGTTGAGAAAGTGAAAGCCAGGCTCACACAGTAGCTATCATGGCGGAGCAGTTAGATTTTGATACCACATGTTCCCACTGGTCCTGCAGAGAAAATTACGATCAAACCACCTTCAGAAACTGGTCTAAAAAACATTTACGAACAAGCTGCAAGGAGTATTTTTAGTTCGAGCTGCTCTCGCCATATGTCATCATCAGCGCCGCAGCAGGAGCACTGTGTAGTGCATGCTGGGATGTTTTATGGAGCATTTCTGTCAGTAACAGACCAGAAAAGCAACAGACTTGTTTATTTAGTCAGATCCAAACCCTGCTCTCCTTCAGCTATGACCCAAATGTTACTGCAGCAGCAGCTGCACCGGCTCTCAGCCCAAATGTCACTGAGTTTTCCCTCTGTGCTGGTCACCTGCAGCTGGCTTTCATTGTTTTGTTTTGGTAACTCAAATCCCACTTACTGCCTTTTTTTGTGCTTTCAGTTGCATCCCATGGTTTTTATCATCAAACACAAGCTACATACTTAGTGTACACTCCGCCCACTGTTGATTTAATATTGAAGGTGTATTTAATATCTTTATTATTAGCTGGCCAGGAAAAGTGTCTGACTACCCCAGGAGGAACTGGAGGAAGAGGCTTGAGGAAAGGGATTCTGGGTAACTGGACCCACAAAAGAGACAGAAAACACAAAGCCTGGAACCAGCTTCAGACTGTTTGCTCAGGTCGACGACGCGTTCAGCATGTCTCTCTATCTGACTCAGTATCCCGGCAACCTCCGCATGAGCAGGGGTCGTCCCGCCTCCACACACACACACAAACACACACACACACACACACACACACACACACACACACACACAGATCTGCATGGCCGCTGAAGAATCAACACACACATCAGACACATACAAAAGCAGGATTTTATTTCTTTAAAACTCTGGTGTGATTCTGTGTGTCTTTATGTTCTTCCTCACCACATGAGGGTGTTTACATGTTTTCAGGCTAAAGCTGCTCAAAATACTCTGATGCAAATAACCCACTTCAATTACCCAGCTGCTTTCTGAGGATATTGTATGTGGTAACTGTAGGAACACACTGAATCCGTTTCCTTGTCGGACTCGCTGCTGCTCAGCTTACCCACCTGTGCCATAGAAGTAACTCACGTAGTACTTTGACCTTTTCTAGCCAAGAGCTCATTCTTGCTGAACTAGTTTTTCCTTTCTGTCAGCAGAGGAAACGCAGCCTGAGCTCACTGGACCGTGGGGACATTAAGTACTTACGACAAGGATGTTTAATGATTGAAACGAGAGCTGCATAGTTTCACGGGTCATGTAAAGAGAGGAAAGAAAACCACCTCAGCTCTGTTTTTCCAAACTCTCAGGACAGACCGTGGCTACTGCCGCAGCTCAGAGCCAACCGGCCGAACGAAGGATGCGTTTAACATCCTGGGGAATTAGCTTCTTTTCATTTAGGGTTAGCCTAGCTTAGCATAAGGACTGAAAGCAGGGGGAAAACAGCTAACCTGGCTCTCCTCACCAAAGTGAAGAAATACAGCTACAACGCTCAGAAGTTACTAATTAACGTGGTGTTTAATCTGCACACAAAAACAGAAATCATGTCAAAAAAGGAAAGGGGATTTTAGTGGGAATTTGTTGATTCGTTTCTTGACGAGCAGCAGTTTATCCATCCGTGCTGTGGAAGGATAAACTGTATATTTTAGTGTTTACATGAGGTGCCGCTGCAGTAATGTTTCCACCTACAGCACACATCAGTAAAAAAGAATCAGATTAACAGCTAAACACAGCTTTTGGGCTCTGATGGCACCGAACCTGACGACCCTGCTGTGGTGACAAGTAATTCAGCTTTACAAGTGCTGGTGGCTACTTCCTCCTGCTTCCGGTCTTAAAGCTAAGCTAGGATAACAGTATCCTGACCATCCTGACAGGTCAGCACTGAACACAGACATGTCAGATATGTTGATGCTGATCTGAACATCTCACTGAACTCATCTATGAAGCGGTTGATGCACTAATTTATCAGATTTACATGTCTACACACAGCGTCCACTGAGCGTCAACATTTTGCTCCAGATCTACTTTTCTTTGTCTTCTGAAGACGTTTAGTTCTAGGATCTACAGTGATACAGGAAACGCTCGGGTCCGGCGGCTCATCGGCATCGGCCAGGTGAGTCGTCGGCCCGTGGCCTCTAGTCGGCCTCTCGGAGTAAGGAGAGGTAGACGTCGGACTGCAGGAAGCGGGGATAACAGTCTGTGTCCAGGAGCGAGTAGATGCGTTTCTGTGCGTGGGACAGCGAGGCGTGAGACGGCGCCTGCAGCAGCTGGATGGTCAGGTCTCTGGTCTTACTGTCCAGGTTCACCTGCAACAAGACAACACAGTTACTGCAAAATAGTCTTTCTAAAATGAGTGTATTACAACTAAAGCTGCTGTTTTAGTTGGGAACGTGTCGGTTTAGATGTTTCCGGTCTCTCGGCTTGTGTTTGTGACTGTTGAGACTTTAGAAAGATTTACTCAGTATATCCCGCTGATTGGATTGTGACGGGTTTAAAGTGCCGCTGTGTAGCTTAAAATAAATAACACAATCCTTCATGTACAAATGAAGTGAAGGAGTTTAATTCATGAATAATAAAACACACCTGTGCTTAAACTTAAAAAGTAAGAAAAAAAACTCAAAAAATTCTGAAGCTCATCTCCTCTTACTTCCTGATTGAGAAACCTGGATCAGGCCTTGAGCCCCGCCCACCACCTGCTGGCTCCAGGTGGACAGGTGAAATAGCAGAGAGCTTCAAGATGGTTAGAGGAGGAAACATCAGAGAGACTCAGCCACATGTTTGAGCCTCAGTCAGACCCAGACTCAGAGGAGGAGTCTGAGACCAGAACCAGAGACTAGCAGACGGATCAGAGCGGTTAGCGCAGTTAGCAGCTTGTAACTGGCAGTGGCTGACACAGTGTTAGCGGTTGTGCTAATGCTAACTCTCTCTCTGTACTGACAAGGTTTCAGGTTTATTTAGCCCCGCCCCCCGTCTCCACAAGTTGACAGGATTGGTTCCTTGTTGATGATTATTTCACTCATCATATGTCTTGTATTACATAAAAACATCATATTGATGTTAACATCAGAGGGGTCTTTAATCCTCTTCTCTCAGGGGTCTTGCAGCCAGTCTTGTCTGGTCTGGTCTGGTCTGGTCTGGTCTGGTGTGACCAGACTAATTTTAGCTAAACAGTTGAATGGTTTTATCACAACTCCAGCAGGTCACAGGGTGGTGACTTCTTCAAAGGCCCAAAGAACTCACTTCCTCCATTAGCCTTTTCCTGTCAGCACTGGGGTCCTGCATGAACACACTGTTTTCAGATGGAAGAAGCTGATATCCCCTATCCATGCATCAATCACAAATTGGCAACGTTCGAATCAGAATCTGGGGCCGGTTTCACAAAACACATTAAGTTAAGATTTTCCTTAAAATCTGTCACAAGGTTTCCTTGAAATAAAAACAGTTGCACAGAACACCCTTAAGTCTTCACTTAAGTAATTAAGCTTTTCTCCTTATCTTAGTCTTATACTTAAGGAAAGGACCAAAGTTCACTGTGGTGATGTTCCCATCAAAACAACAGGAGGATGGGAGAGCGGCTTCCCAAAAGTGATACGAGGTATAACAAGTGTTAATGGCAGCAAACAAACAGTAGAATTTTACGACTGTAAAATCTCTTTTTTTCCTTAACTAAGGAAAACTTTTAAGAGATTCTGTGCAACACCCTGGAGTAACTATCGGCTAAGGGAAATGAAAGTGTCATTCTCCAGAAGAAAACTTAAGGTGTTGTATGGGACCGGTCCATGATGACAGTTGGTGGGATGTCTGGTCACTGTCACTGTCACTGTGGGATTAATCTCACATAGTCACACCTATCTCCACAGCACTGTGTCTAATGGGCTGGCTGCAGCTACCATCATTCTGCTACAGGGGGAAAACTCTCTGGCTTGTTTGCATTTCTTTAAACAAATCACAATTATTGTGGGCGGCAATGAGCCCAGGACACAGCAACAAACATTTCCACATGTGGAGGTGAGCACTGTGATTAAAATGGCCGATTCCCTGCAATGAAAACGCCACAAAAAAAAATACATTAAAAAAAACATAAAAGAAGGAGATGCCTCCTGGAATAATGGCAGGCCTACACACAGTGAGTCAGACCACTGTGTGACCAAAACACACAGTGGGCTTTTGTTTCCATCCCAAGTTTTCAGGGGAAGTTTTGCAAATTGGAGGGAAATTCATCTTGCAGTTCAGCTCCCTGCACAAATTATAGTCTTTCTTAACACCAGCTTTCAGCCCAGAGTAAAAAAAATTATATATGTACATATATTAAGAATTTATATATAGCACACATATGTTTCTCATATGTTTATATATGTTTTTCTTATTAATTTCTCATTCATTTTAAACATGTCTCTTCACATTGTGGGAAATTAGACTTTTATACTATCAGACTGTTTATAATATCAACACATACTGACAGGCTGTGGGATGGAGAGCTATTATATAACATGTCTACAATATAAGCATAAACGTATATATTTGTACAGACTAGATATATACAGTATGTCAATATATATGTTTATATATAATCTTCACATACAGTATATGTACATATGAAATAGAAAAGTATATTTCATATATGGAAATTCAATATATGTACATATATCACATTTGTGTGTGGGCAGATTCTGGTTGAACTGCACATGAATGCAGCCACTGATGTTAGGCTGTGCGCGAGCTTCTGAAACACACCCAACACATTGTTTGGAGGCAAACGCATAGTTTTGCCTAATGAAACAGCTGAGAGGGAATTCAGTGGAAAGACGTGACAGGAAGAGAGGCAGCGCAGGCAGCGAGACTGAAGATGAAAGCAGGTGCGTACCTCTCGGGAGGCACCCGGCTGGATGTAGGTGGCGCAGATGTCCTTGGCCCTCCTGTGCAGGCTGAAGTTGTTGGATGAGTGTCTGTACTGTTCACAGGCCAGATAGAACTGCAGATTCTCCTCACTGAACTCAGAGCGCAGGAATGCTCCAAACACTGAAACACCAGCTGAGAGGAGGAGGAGGAGGAGGAGGAGGAGGAGGAGGAGAAGGGGGTTAAGTGTGGCTCAGCTCACCACGCAACATCACACTACACGTTACAAGAGGACGACACCCACACACACACACACACACACACAAACAACACTGACACAACCATCCCTCAGGCCTAATAAGGACATGACAAACACACAAGTAGTGTTTGACAGGATCGGTGCAAAAGCTCGGCGCACACCCGTCGCCTCGCCGGAGTCAGTCTGAGCGGCCAGACATCAGCGACTGCTCCCAAACTGCTGACACCACACGCACGCACAACATGTCACAGTTCACACACATCAGCTGCACGAGACAGCGCTCCAAATTAGCACGGCACTGATAAGGAGGCCAAGTCACACAGAGCGCTGGGGTCAGTCCTCAGGCAGCTCTCTGAACATGTGGCATGGCTGAAGTGCAACGATCACCTCCAAATAACAAATGTGAATGTCAGGAACGTGAACAATGAGCTTTACTTCATATCCATTGATATTAGACGTCTTTACAACAGCACTGTGTGACACACTCCTCCTCTTACACATGAAAAGTTGATTTAATGATCAATAAAACAATACGCTTCAGGAATATAGGAAAAGTTACATCTTCTTTACAGGGTAAGTCTAGTGATGTTTTATATTTCTGTTATGGTCAAAAACCTCATGTGCAGCCAAACCAATAGATAGTGTGTGTGTGTGTGTGTGTGTTACAGCCTGATGTATCTGATTCGTCTGAGCCACAGAGCTTCACTGTCTCCAGAGTATTCAAACACGTCACTGAGTCACTGTTGCAGTACGACATTACGCACAAACTGTCCCTCTCCCACAAAATAAGCACCAAATTTGGGTTAATCCACCGCTGAAAATAGTCCCACACAAATGAACTATTCTCTCCTGTTTAAGTAATGTTTGTTATAAAACTACAGAGAGCAGCTGTTTGGAGAAATGACTGAGCCAATTTAAAAATTGAAACTAAATACAGTTTCTGTGAGGTGTGGTCGGTGGGAATCGTTGAGCTTGGCTTAGACAGAGGAGGGAGGTCGGAAAAGTGTTGAGGGACCAAACGCATGGTTGGTTTTGGTTCTGGATGTTTTTTTTACTGCTTCCATTAAACATTTGTCTGTTTGAGAATTCACAAAATCAGTTTGAGTTGTGAAACTGAATCGATTTATGAGGTAAAATTCTTCTCATTTCGTTTTCAACATTGGTTGCAAATACAGCTCCTGAGTTTTATTGACTTTTATCTCGTTTTAACCAGATGAAGGATTGTAGTCATC
The DNA here is from genome assembly GCF_002814215.2 of Seriola lalandi dorsalis. Lineage (NCBI taxonomy): Eukaryota > Metazoa > Chordata > Actinopteri > Carangiformes > Carangidae > Seriola > Seriola lalandi. The sequence goes on from NW_019525505.1 coordinate 398,582, forward strand.
AAACATCTGGATCTGAAGTTGTCAGAGAAACAAGCTGAGGAAATGTTAGACAGCTTTAATCCCTTGGACCGGTTTGAATCCCCTGGTGTGTTTGTTATGGGGAGGAGGACGCCTCTGTGGATGATTCAGCTGCTGGTAAAAACCTACTGAACGTCTGCTTCATAAGTTATCAGAGAAACAATCGGAACAAAGGTTAGCATCAATCTCAGATCGCAGCATCTAAACAGGCAAGGCAACCACTTGAGGCCCCTGAGGGCTCACAAATTTTACTCCACAGCAATGTCTCAAAATTTGGCTCTTCGCTCCTCCCTAAACAACCAATAGTAGTAGTAGGAAACATTAGGAAACCTGCCTAAAGGAGCCCCATTTAGATTAAACACAATGGGGATCAGTGGTTGGTCATTAGGTACGCCCATTCACAGCTCATTTATGTGTCTGTCTGGCTGCCGATTGGTCGACTGAACGTGCTGCTATGTCCCGCCCACTGAACACTGTCAGTCCAGAGCTACGTCAGAGCTTCTTCTCTGAGGAGAGCAGATCAGAGGAGGAGGTCAGTCCAGAAAGTCTCTATATGCTGCTAACTGGAAAAAAAAGTAGCTGAAGGGTTTAAAAAGTCGACAAATCTAGAGAGAAAATCACTGAGCTGCCAACACCGCTCTGTAGTAAACCCCCTTAAATGAGCACTGGTCTCATAAAGTGGATTATTTACAATGTGACAATGTTGAAGTGAGTTATTTATTTAAGTTGTTATTGTTCTTTATATTTTGAAAATTCCTCTGACGTGGACATTTGAAATAAAATTTATCAATAATTGATGTCAGATTATTTACATAGCGGTGATGATCACTGATGTGAGGGGCCCCCTGCCGATTTTTTGCCTACAGGGCCCCTCCTGACTCTAGAAACTCCACTGGACTCAAGCAAGTCTGACGTCTCAGCAACTTCACACTGTGTTTTATGAATGGAAACACATTCAGATGAAACACCAGAACAAGCTGTGAGCAGTGATGTGAAGCACATTGTCCCCTGGCATTCAAAATATGCTGTAGTGCCGACTGTGTTATCAGGGCGTTCAATCAGGGCCTGGACCGATTCAGCTGATATGGATGACAATATGAGTACGTCAGTAGATACTGGAGGAGAGGAGAGTGCTGAGCTGGCGGAGGTTCAGGTTTGATGTCAAACTGGTCAAACCTCCTCCAGCTGCAGAGACTTTCAGACATACTGTCGCAGTGATGTATAAGTCCTGGTGTTTACTACCTGTTCTATTCATAGAAGCAGCGGGTGGTGGGGGGGTGGGGGTGGTGGGGTCAGGGGAGGTGCTGGTTACAGTTCACAGTAAACAGTGACGCAGAGACAGATCTGACTCTCAGTGGCTCAAACATCTTTCGGCCGCGGCAGAAATGGTCAGAGGAGTTCAGGTCGGAACCTCTGATGAAAAGTGCAAGAGATTAAAAAGAAAAAAACTACCATCTAACTGTAGCTGTAAGTTCCTACATACGAAACATGTTGCCCAGTGTCAGAGCTCTGTCTCCTCCAACAGGAGAACGACCCAGAACATGAGTGACACTACTAGAGTCACCAGCCAAGTTACAGGAAACATGATCACAAGTGAACGTTTATGCCACAAAAAGAAGTTCCCTCGAGGTGTTACTGAGATGTCACGTTCACAAGAATGAGACGGAAGACCTCAAGAATTATTGCCTCCTCAGGCCCGTTGTACAAAACACCTTAAGTTAAGATTTTCCTTAAAGTCTGAGTTAAGATTTCCTGAAAATAAAAACAGTTGCACGAAACACCCTTTTATTGATACCCTTCTCCTTAGGGTAACAATAAAATGTTCACTGAAGTATTTCAGGTTTTCTCTTTAGTCTTACACTTAAAGTCAGTTGAACCGTTGCACAAAAGACCTTAGCAGCCAAACTAAGGAAAAAACCAAAAGGTACCTCTTATGGTGATAAATGAAGAAAATGAACACATCACAAGAAAACTTCTACTTTCCGCAGGTCAATGATCGCTCTACAGTTTTAAGCCACATGATCTTTCCGGTCAGGTTTAGTCGAGGTGTTTCATGTCTGTCTGTAAAAATCTCTTTCATTGCTGCAAATGCCTCAACTTTTTTCTTCAACTAAAGAAACCTTTTAAGAGATTCTGTGCAGCACCTTTAAGTAACTAAAACGTTAAGTGTCATACTTCAGCAGAAGTTTTGTGCAACCGAGCGTCTTTGGAAGGAGCTGAGAGTTGTAGCTGGGGGAAGGAAACCCATCAAACCTGAGAGAACCTGAACAGTTGACTCAGGAGAGTTCAGCCAAACTACCAGCTGAGAAGCACCGTCCTAAGTCCATGCCAAAGCAGCGACTCTGTTCCATTAAATATGGGATCAACGATATTTGATGCCAGTCACTTTTGTCCGTTTCAACTTATTTCTGAGTAAATTGTGGGAGGGTCAGGGTTCCTGTGGACCAGGGCCGTATGACGGACACACAGATGACATTGCCAAACTCGGGCGTCACATCTACAGAGCTGTGTATGAGCACCCATGCCTCTGGTTGGTTCCGTGATTTAAATGGAAAATAATAAACTCCATCAGTTTGCACTTACTTTGGCTGGCCAGCAGGGCGTCCAGGGACTCGGCCCACTTCTCCAGCTCCTCTTGACTGATCTTCCTCTTCTTGCTGTGGCCCACCTGACTCCACTGACGCATGAAGAGCAGACGAGACCTCCTCTCTGTAGCACTGTGGACCAGGACCAGAGAGGGACAGGGGAGAGGTGGTACCAACAAATACCATCACATCCAAGAGCCGATGTCAGGACGACAGCTTCACAACACTCTCGTCATGTAATAATACAATACTAACTCGCCAATGTGGTCACATGGTTTTTCGGTTATGTTTGTCCAAAACAGCGAACGATATTGTCTTCAGTGTGGTGCAGAGATCATAATGGAAAATCAGCAGGATATGAGTGTGATTCTCACCTGTCTTTCTGTTCTGCATTGCACAGGTTGGAGTTTGAGGAGTGAGGACTCTGAAACAGAAAGCACACAGTTAGCTGGAGATCTCCCACCAGCGAAGCGTCTCTCACTATAAAACTGATTACAGTCCTGCTCAAACTGGTTCATTTGCATTTATTTCTGGAGATATTCTGAACCTTCATGTAACATGTGCCTCTAGCGTGTTACATTAACCCTTGTGCATCCTTAGGGATGTTTCTGTCTTTTTCATTTTTGATGTTTTGATAATTTCTTCAGTGTGCAATGGCAAATACATTTTTCCAAGGGTGAGTATTTTTGAGGGGATGTTGGAAATTCCACCTCAGCTCCTGTGATATGAATCTAATACACTGTGTACACAACATAGTTACACTCAGGACCTTAAGGACAAAAATGTTGAAACCTACAATTTTTGATCTCTCTGCCATTACGACATAAAATCACACTATCTATTTTATTAGGCTTTCACTCTAAATTCCTGGATCCAAAGTTTTAGTTTTATTTAGTTTTAGGAATATTTGGCCTCAGGAGCAAATACATACATCGGCACTGTAGACCACTGAAATATGTATGCATCTAAAATGGTGTGAGTGATTTGGTATGAATGTCAGAGTGTGGTGTGAATGTGTATATTGAGAAATTAGTATGTGTGTGTTTACATGTGTGTGTGTGTGTACAGTTAGCGAGTGAAAATATATTGTACTGCAGATCACAATTCCCACCTCGCTGTCTCTTTTCCTCTCTCTCTCTCTGACACACACACACACACTTTTACCCACTGACCCACTCACACACCCATGCACAAATTTGCAAGTGCATGCGCAGGCCTTCAAACTAAATAGAATATAAAACATTAAAACTTAAAGGCGCAGTACAGAGTTACAGTGTGTGTGTGCATCTTTGTAGGGTGTACTAGGGTGCCTATATGCAAACGTATACGGTTACATGTCCATATAAACCGGGAGTAAGTGGTTTTAATTGCATTATTATTGTGATAATCAAAAAAAAAATTCCACTAAGCATTTAGTGTGTGGAATACAGTGGCTTTATGTAAACAAACTGGGATTTAAAGGGTTAAAATGAATATGATTGAATATTTGGTCGTTATGATGAGGACTGATGTTGGATAAAAAATGAATTCAGTGAAAGTGGAATATACTTTTATCATAGTTTTTTTGATGCCGAAATGTTTGTCCTCCTTTGTGTTTTATCATAAGAGCTTTCAATGGTTTACTATATCTAATAGCAAAATCTTGTGAGTAATTTTGTCTTTATGTTTTTGTTGTAAAGAATACATATTTGTGTCATTTTTGATGTTATTTTATATCTCATATTTAGTCCATGGTGTCCATGGTAACGATGCAGCTATATAAAGTCGATTACCGGAGGAACAAATCAGACCAGGCTTGTATCCCCTTGTGACATATGAAACCCTGGCTGTCTGAATCTGTTTTTATGAGACTGTCATTGGTTCACTGCAGTTCAAGGTGGAAACACTCAGTCATGGGGTTGATGAATATTTCTCTCATCATATGTCTGTATTACACTGCTCAAAAAAATGAAGGAAACGCTTAATCATCACAGTATAACACCAAGTCAGTTCAACTTCAGGGATATCAATCTGTCCATTTAGGAAGCACAAGTGATTGTGAATCAGTTTCACCTGCTTTGGTGCAAATGAAAGTGACAACAGGTGCAATGGAGGCAACAGCAACACAACCCCCCAAAAAGGGAATGGTTTTACATGTGGTGACCACAGACAGTTGCTCTCTCCTGATTCTTCTCTAGTTTGTGTCCTTGTCACTACTGGTGGCATGAGGCAGTACCTGCAGCCCGATCAGGTTGCACAGGTAGTCCAAGGAGAAGGCTTGCTGCGTCTCCCAGCACAGTCTCAAGAGCATGGAGGAGATACCAGGAGACCGGCCGTTACACGAGGAGAGCTGGACAGTTGTGCTGCCTGTAACATCATCCAGCATGAGCGGTTTGGCGGCGGGTCAGTGATGGTCTGGGGAAGCATATCCTTGGAGGGTCATAACCAACAGTACCCTGACTGCTGTTAGGTACTGGGATGAAATCCTCAGAGCGATTGTCAGACCTGACGCTGGTGCAGTGGCCCCTGGGTTCCTCTTAGTGCAGGACAACGCCCGGCCTCATGTGGCCAGAGAGTGTAGGCAGTTCCTGGATGATGAAGGCAGGCCACAGACTGTCCAGGAGCTCAGTGATGTCCTGATCCAGGTCTGGGAGGAGATCCCCCAGGACACCACCCACCGACTCATCAGGAGCATGTCCACACGTTGTTGCGAGTGTATACAGGCACGCAGGGGCCATACACACTGCTGAGTCACATGATGAGTTGGATCAGCCTGTGATTTCAATTTGTTATTTTGACTTTGGGTGTGATTGTGAATCCCGCCCTCAGTGGGTTGATGATTTTGGTTTCCATTGACTGTTGTTATGTCATTTTGTTCTTAACACATTATACAATGTACATCAGTAAAGACTTTACACTTGAATAATTCGTTCATCAAGATCCAATGTGTGATTTAAGTGTTCCCTTCATTTTTTTTGGAGCAGTGTATATAAAAAACATCGTATGGATGTTAACATTAGAGTGGTCTTTAAGATGGAAGACTCCACATCAACTTTTGATCTCACACTATAAACTATAACCCTGATTGTGGAATAACATCTGTGACTGTATACATATACAGTATATATATATATATATGGAGGAGACACTTTTAGGACTGGAGGGGCAAATAACAGCAGCATGTTTGTATGTTGGTGTTAAATTGATCCATGTCCAGTATTACAGATGTGTAGCTGTTGTGTTTGCTCGAACCTCCAGTACTAGAAATTTTTGTCTTTGTCTTTTCAACTTTAAATTATATGTACAGTCACTGTATGTGTGTTTATGTTGGTTAAACTGTTAACGGTGAATTAACCAATCAAGTTAAAGCAGCAATTATCAATATTTCACTTTAAGAACGGATGAAATCACTATGTGTAATGTGAAAAGTGTCATCCAAACTCTTTTAGCTCGTTGTTTTGGTTCCCCAGCCCTCGACTTTACTGTTCCAGCTGCACACAGCTGTTTGATGAACGCTAACGCTGCTGTGTGTCTGCTGGACGTGTTTGCCAACATGAGCACAGATCACAACTTTTCTACGAACGCGTTTCAGTTGCAGTTTTGTACAAAATAGAAGCGATTTCTTAGAAAAGTCAACAAAGCGCAGCGGTGAATGTTCTGTGTTTCCACTGAGCGATGTCATGTGAATGAAGCTGGGTTTTCTCCTCTCACCATATTGTCACGACAGATTTCCAGCGGTTTGCCTCTCTGTTGGAACTGTGTTTCCATTTCAATCTTGCTAAATATAGTTTTGTGAAAAACCACCTCAGGTGAATGTGTAGATTTTTTTGGCGACATTTGAGAGTTATTTTTGAAATTCAAGTGTTTCCATTTTTGGTTTTTAGGCTTGCAATTTCAAATTGCGCATTAAGCAGGTTAATGGAGACGCACCTACTGAGAAATCTGTGAACATCACACCTGCTTTTACTGTAGTCAAAGTTTTAAGCCTTTTACTCACTCACTACCTGACTCAAACAGGTCTCTGCAAATCCATTTTATAGCACACTGAATCTAGGACCTTACAGGAGGCAGCAGTAAGATAACGTTTGCTAAGATTTGGACCAAATGTTCAAGCCTTTAATGTGGATAATGTACTTTTAAGACTCCTGGCTATATTCTGCTGTACAGTGCTGAAACTTAATGTCCCACCTGCCCAAACAGACTCCTGAGGTGCAGTTTAGCAGCTGACAGTTTGGGTTTATGTTGGTGTTTGTGATGGGATATGAAGGAGAACGGGTTGGAGGAGGACGTAGGAGAGGAGGGCGGCAGATCATCTCTCGCCACACTCTCGGTGCTGCCCTGGGCGGCCGGGGCCAGCTGGCTGTCGCTGTAGGCCCTGCAGCCCTCGCTGATGACACACACTCCAAGGTGGCTCTTGTCCAGTTTGCCCAGCTCGCTCAGGTGCTCCGTGCTGACGCTGAGGTCCTTGGTCAGCTCCCTCTTGCCCCCCTCGCCGGCGCTCGCTCTGGGCTCCTGGATGGCGGGCGTCAGGCTGGTCGGCCTCCTATACGCCTCATGTTCGTCCATGTGAGGTGTGTAGGTGCCGGTATCCCGGTTCTTGTCATAATCTGCGTTCTTCAGTGCCACCCTCTTCCATGGGAGGAAGTCGAGATCCAGGAGGGATCCCTCGGAGCTGAATCTACGCATGGTGGCTGTATGAGTAGTGGTGGAGACGTGGAGGAAAAGGAAGTGCTGCAGAAAAGTGAAAAAAAGACAAGTAAAAGGCAGAAGTGAGGGAGGAGATGAGAGGTGCAGTGGAGCACGGCCTGTTGAATAAAGCAGAGAAGGTCGAGGAGGGTGATAATTTGATTATGAGTCACAGAGACTACAAGCTGCTCCGCTTTCCAGTTTCTATTCACTATACCCTCAGTGAGCACTTTATTAGGAACGGCACACCGACACTGGGTAGCTCCTCAGTTTTTCATGTCATGGATCCACCGGACGTTACAACTTTCACTCTGCTCCATGTTGACGTGATGCTTCACATCATTTCATTCATGCTGCCAATCTCCTGTTCTACCACACCCCAAAATGTGTTTCTACTGGATCCAGGTCTGGAGACTGGGGGGGGGGGCGACACTGAAGGTCACTGAACCAGTTTGTGACATGGAGCATGATCCTGCTGGAAGGAGCCATTAGAAGATGGTGAGACATTCAGACCATGACTGATTGGTGTTAAGAAGAAAACATTCCCCCACACCATCACACCGCCACCACCAGCCTGGACTGTTGACACCAGGCAGGTTGGTCCATGGATTCAGACTCTGACTCTACCATCTGCTGCCTCAGCACAAATCCACATCCATCAGACCAGGTCTTCAACTGTCTGCTCAGCACACATCAGTCATGTCAACATGGAGCAGAGCCTCCGAGGAGGTTTCAGCATCTGATGGATCCATGACATGAAGTGTGCCGTTCCTAATAAAGTGCATATAGAGTACATATATACATTGCTGGTTTTGTTCATCAATCCTCAGCCATTAACGCTTAATGACAAATTTTTGCAAATGCATTAAAAATCAAAATCTGAATACAAAAGTCTTCAGACCCTTAATTCAGTTCTTTGTAGGAACCCCTTCAGCGGCAGCTCCAGTGTGACTGGACAGGAAGTGTCTGTGAACTGTCCTCTTCAGGTCTCTCCACAGATGGTCTATGGGATTTAGGTCTGGACTTTGTCGGGGACACTCAGGGACAGTAAGAGACTGGTCCTGAAGAGTCTCCAGTGTTGTCTTGGCTGTTTGCTTCAGGTCACTGTGGACCTGAAAGGTGAAGTCTCAAGTCTCCTGGACTCTGGATCAGGTTTTCTTCTGTATTGGTCTCATTCATCCTTCCCTCTGGTCTGAAGACTCTCCCTGTCCCCGCTGCTGAGACCCCCCCCCCCCCCCCCCCCCCCCCCCCTTCCCACTGTTCTCCTGGGAACACTCAGAGCTTTGCGTCCTCTGTCTCACCACGGTTTGATCACAGAGGTCTACAGAGAGTTCACTGGACTTCATGGTCTTTGTCCTGCCCTACAGGTGAACTGTGGGACCTGATACACACAGGTGTGTGTCTTTCTAAACTCTGTCCAGTCAGCTCAGGTGGACTCCAGTCCACGTCTAGACTCATCTCAGAGATAATTAAAGCAAACAGGAAGCAGCTGACCACGTCCTGGAGCCACAGTGAAGAGTCTGAAGACTTTGGTAAATGAGAGATTTCAGTTTTTGATTTTTAATCAATGTTGTCATTAAGGGTTATTGAGGTTAGACTGAAGGGCAACAATGGCAATTTTATCGATTAATATTAAATCTATAACAATACAGGGTGAAGGCATGTGGACATCAATCATAGATTCAGGCAGCTGGTGTAAATTACAGTTTGTATCCAATAACTATGGAAGCACATTTACACCAAGTAAAAAAACCCCCAGATGAAACAGCACAGAAATGATGAGAGTAACAGAACATTATGAGAGAGGCTACTTGGTCAAATTCTGGCTTACTATGTCAGAATTATGGTTTAACAGTAGTATTTTCATGATTCCTAACTTAACAGCAGTTTTTCTTCTTTTTCTGGAACAACCTTAATAAATAATATATTAAATAATATTTAAAAAGTCAAACTTAGGATATAGAGAGTAACTAAAATTAGTAAATAATAAGTAAATTGTGACATCAAGTCTCTTATTTCACAACGCTTCGACCTTTTACTCAGCGACTCATAATTGTAACTTTAAAACTCATATAGTTTTGTTATGATCCTGGCGGAATTGGGCCGCCATTAATACTGACTGAAAAGGTGAAAATAAACACGGTCATTGTTAACAGCAGAACTGTCAGCTTACAGGAAAGTGACCGTGAATGTTATCACTGTGCCAGTTCATATGTTTAAAACCCAGCCCTCATATAACCCACCTTTGCTCACCTCTGCGGTGATAAAAAAACAACAGCTGACATTTGGACTCATGAGGATTGAGAGTGCCAACACTCTGCTGTGGTTAATTAACGCCTTGCAGCGTGTGTTTACCTCTTTGCCCAGCGGTTAAGCTCTCTCCATGGCAGATCGTTAGGTTTCTCCAGATCTCACGAGTAACATGTGCCTGAACTGAGGGCAGTGGATCCAGCAGTACCAACACAAGGTCCTGAAAGAAAGAAATCCAACCTGTGGTGCTCCGCTGCTGCTGCTGCTGCTGCTGCCGCTGCCTCCAGATTTGTTCTCAGCTTGGCCAGCCGCACCTCAGACCTCCCTCCTCTTACAGCGCGTTCACACGCTCACACACATGAATTCAAAGGGATCGCGGAAGGAAGACAGACATCAGGAAAAGTTCCACAAACTTTCCACCAGTGACATTTGAATGGCTCAGACGGGCCTCCCCCTCCTCATGACTGCTGCCACACCTTCACTTCTGTCTCAACTTGTTCGTCAGACTGACGCTCCTGAGAGGAGCCGCCTGCAGCACGCGCACACACGCGCACACACGCGCACACACACACACACACACACACACACACGCACACACGGACAGACTCACGCACGCAGGCACACACACACACACACACACACACACACACACACACACACACACACACACAGAGGATACAGTTTGATGGAGACAAGAACACTCAGTGGGTGTTGTTGTTATTAGAAAAGTCTGAACAAAAGAATAAAACAGCACTACAACAACCAATAATAGTGCACGTTTAATATAATATAATATAATAATGTTATTATTATTATTATTATTATTATTATTGATACTAATAATAATAATAATAATTCGTTTATTTGTTTTTCCCTCTAAAATGGAAATGATTTGTATTAGTTGTGAAAATGGAAATAATTAGCATGACAAACACAAACACTTAAACACAAAGTGACAGCTATCAAACTGTCAAAACTCAGCGCTCAGGCATGACACAGGCGCCTCTCGTCTACGTCATCGGGGTCCTATGACGTTGCATTCAGTGCCGTGGTTTATTTAGGGGTTTATTTAAGCTAGTTAGCTAACGGATCAACCTGAATGCGCACACACTCGGAACAACAGTGTCATTTTTTTTTCAATTGCCTCGGCTGTGGAAATAGACTCCAAATCAAAAGTACTACGTCAAACCGGTTTCCCGCTGAACGTGGACAACGATCTTCTCTGGGAGATTAGCTTGTTATCGCTCTTAGCCTCCCGGTAACTGGGATTAGCAAACGTTAGCTATCTAGCTAACAAGCTAATAACAACAACAAGGCTCCGGAGCTGTCTGAAAGCAGGTGCTGTCTCATTATTTTACCACGTTTATTAGTTGGATGCAAGATAAAGGTTACTAGCTTTATGAAGTAGCTGCAGCTTGGTTCCTCTTTCCCCCATTCCCCATGTCAAAACTGCCCCTAATGCACAATAGTAAACAGTGGATGGCTAAGGCTCAATTTCCAGCTCTAACTTTATTATTTTCACACATTCAGAAATATGGCAGAGCCCAGCGACATGATCGAAGTCACCGTGAAGACTCTGGACTCCCAGAGCAGGAGCTACAAAGTCAGAGGCGAGGTAATGCTCTTACTCTGATTTAAATACTGCTCTGTTTAGACTCCCCCGTCCCCTTCCCCTCCCGTTTCAATGCAAGGTAGTGTGTTGTGTGTTGTCCCCCAGCTGACTGTGAAGCAGTTCAAGGAGCACATCGCATCCTCAGTGGAGATCCCAGTAGACAAGCAGAGGCTCATCTACCAGGGCAGAGTGCTGCAGGATGACAGAACACTAACTGAATACAGTGAGTAAATGAAACGGTGCGCATAGTGCTGCAGCACGGTTTGGGATGAACAGTGAATGTGTTTTTCTAACCTGCTGAGGACAGGGAAGTTTATTTATTATTGCTTTTGACCTCAGCAGTGTCAAAATATGATATTTGTATTTCTGTGGTTAGCCGGTTAAGATATATTTTTTTATTTATATTCTTTATTGCATTCCCTTACAGTGGTTATTTCTCAACAGAACATCAACTCCATGATATTTACAGCATACAGTATACCCCATACATATTCGTATATATATTCATATATATATATATATATATATATATATATATTACCTTAGCTGATCACACTTAAATTTAGGCAGATAAATAAATTAATAAAAATAAAGAAGAGCGAGAGAAAAATATTATAATGAATAAAACAGTTTTAACTCATTTTAAACAATATAGCTGTTCTTATTACTTTCTCTTCCCTCCGCTACCCCTTTCCCCCTCACCCTTTATTTATTACACTAATCCTGTCATTCGTTATCTCCATTTTATTATTTCGTCAATCGTGTCATTCCATTTGTTTAATTGTGGTGCCGCTGACTTCAGACAATTTTTTGTTATTTGTTTAAGTGCTGCTACTCTTAATATTCTAAAAAGATGTTTATCAGTTTGTTGAGGAAGTTGCCCGTTGAAATAGATGTAGCACCACTTTTAATGTGGATTGGGGCTAAACCTTTTCACAGCTGTCAGTTAAACATGTCAAAATCAGGAGGAAAGAAAAACCTCAGCTGCTGCATTATTTTTGCAATAATTGCAGTTAGTAAAGCAGTTAGGTGGAAGTGAAACAGCTGAGCACTAGGACTAGAATACTATGTGATGCAACTAATGGTTATTGCTTAGTATTGATTTTTTTAAAAGCGGGTCTATGAAATGTCAAAAATAATGACACATTACTGTTACAAATGATATACATATACATACAACATAATAATAATACAAATAACTTTATTTATATAGCACCTTTTAAAAACATAGTTTACAAAGTGCTTTGATAAACAAATCAAAAGCAGTGATAGTCAAAAGCAGGACAGAAATAAGGTAGAGTTACAGAGGAAGTGCAAACAGTATGCTTCAATGTAAATGAGGACGATTAGATGGAGCAGATGCCGTATAGAAAGACTCACACACGCACACATGCAAACACAATGAAAAGGTGGAGATGATAAAAAGACGACATCACATAAAGGCAAGTCTGTAAAAATTAGTTTAGGGAAGTGATTTAAAAGAAGTTACTGATTCTGCTTCATCTCCTCAGGCAGGTCATTTTAAAGCCGGGGGTTCCTGATGGAAAAAGCACGGTCACCTTTAGATTCAAGCCTCGACTTTGGAACAGTCAGAAGGGCCCCGCCCGAGGAACTAAGGATCAAAGCGCAAATAAAATACTGAAAATGCCGGAGATAGTTCATTTATCATTTGAAATAGAAGAAAGCAGTAAATTAAATCGTACTTAAACAGTAAATGTTTTTAAAGTATCTAATGGAGCCTCCCTGTGTTTCTCCTTCAGATGTAGATGGGAAGGTAATCCATCTGGTGGAGCGTGCCCCACCTCAGGCCACCATGTCCGGCTCTGGGGGGATGGGTGTTTCCTCCGGCGGGGCAGAGGGCAGCGGTAGCCACGCCGCCTCCCAGGGTGCACCGCATGACCGCAATGCCAACAGCTATGTGATGCTGGGGACCTTCAACCTGCCCGTCAACATCATGGACCCTCAGCAGATACAGGTGGGCATGAACGTACTGTACGCAAAGCGAAACCCTCACTGCGCTTTTCCGAAGGGAAGAACAGTTTCATGCTTTGTTACAGCTGGGATTTGTCTTGTAGATGTCAGTTCAGCAGATGATGGCTGGAGTCGGCGAAGCTGGGAGGAATACCAGGGTCAGCACCAGTTCCGGGGTAAAGGCTCATTAATCACAAGTCATCATTTCATCAGGGTCTTTAGCCCTTCCGTCTCTCCCCTCCTGTAAGGTTGACACGTGTTTGTATGTGCAGAGCAATGGCTCGGTGGACGTGCAGATCAACTTGGACCAGTCGGTGCACAGTGAGCCCAGGATGAGGCTGCAGCTGGCTGAGAACCTGCTCAGAGACGCTCGCTCTCTGATCCACAGACTGGAGGTCCAGTATACTCGCTGCTTTTGACACTCACTGTCATTCCTCACATGTCAAAGCCCGCTCATCACACGCTCACTGATCATTTTCACAATAGGTTGTTCTACTCAGAACCGTCAAGACTCTGTTACTGCTGTGTATTTTCTGTTTATGTATGCCCTTTTAATTCTGGCACTACAGCTCCCATCATGCTTTAGGTGATGTAAACATCAGACATACTGTAAGCATCACAGTTATTGATTTATTCTTTGTAAAGGGAGATAAAGACAAAGAAAGTGATAACAAAACAAGACGTAACATAACATAAGATAATGTAACATGATGGCATACACTGTTACAGAGAACACCTGCCAGCTTTTTGTTACTGCTATAGATTTAGATTTATGACTTGTATATATTTTGATTTATTGAGAGGGAGAGAGAAGTAGAGAGAGAAAAAATTTGTAGAAAATAAATAAATAAATGAGGTGTTGATGTTGCTGGTGTTGACTAGATGTATTTTTTTGAAGTTTTTTCTTGGGCATTTTTGCCTTTTAACTTTGCTGCAGTGAGAGAGAGAGAGAGATAGAGACAGGAAAGTTGATGAGAGAGAGAGGGGATGAAATTCAGCAAAAGGCCTTGGGTTGGACCGGAGCCCGGGCCACAGGACATGTTTTGAGACATGGGATGTAGTGGGAACTAGAGACTCTGGAAAAGGATGAAAGTTCCGTGGACTTGATGCTTCTCTGAAAGTGATGTAAAAGGCAGTGAGGATCACCCGTCACCTGCTCTGCTGTGCAGCCAGTAACAGTAATGATGTCGGTACTGGTGATAGGAATGTGACACAAGTGTTTTAAAAGGGGAAATAGTGACTGTGCATCACGCACATGTAATGTAATCTACCCAGTCTAATCATAACATCCAGTACATTTTATTCTCAGAGTCTATCCTCTCACATGTCACTATGACTTCATCCATGATATCATAACTGTTTCCTCTTCAAATTAAGACTTTTTAAAATATAATTTCTTTTTTTTCTGGTAAAGTTCTTGTGATTCCAGTGTATTTCTAGACATTTTAGATCATTTAAGTTAACATTATTTTTCAGGCATTTTTGCCTTTATTGTGATAGCTGCAGTGAGAGAGAGACAGCAAGGTCAGAGAGAGAGGGGGAGAGTGGGAGAGAGGATGACATGCGGCAAAGGGCCACAGGCCTGACTGCTGCGCTTGGGACTTAGCCTTCATCCGCTCTTTAACAACTTTCTTCTCAAAATCTCATATTTATTTCCTGACAGCGGCTCCTATAAGATAAGATAGTCCTGTATTAGTCCTGAAGTGGGGAAATTTGCAGTGTTACAGCAGCAAGGTGGAAAGTACAAAAGAAATGCAAAATGAAAATATTTTTAAAAATGTATAAAATACCTGATAGCACAGTGCATGAGAGAAAGTCAGAGAGAGAGACAGAGAGAGAGAGAGTTAGAGAGGATGAGGGCCACGGGTTGCACTGGAACCCAGGACACTGTGGTTAGCACCAAGCCTGTGTGGTACCTGTTTGTCAGTGTTTGTTGTGTGAGGTCACTGAGTGCAGTATGTTGTACAGTCTGACGGCAGCAGGAAGGAAAGACCTGCAGTATCTCTCCTTCACACACGGCCGTGCAGCAGCCTGTCGCTGAAGGAGCTGCTCAGTGTTGTCACGGTGACCTGCGTGGGATGGGCGATGTTCTCCAACAGGGTTGATAGCTTAGCCAGCATTCGCCTGTCGCCCACTACCTCCACTGGGTCGAGGGGTCATCCCACGACAGTCTCTTCCTGTCAGCAGTGGAGATGCTGCCGCCGCAGCAGACCACAGGAAAGAAAATGGCTGATGCCACCACAGAGTCACAAAATGACTTCAGGAGTTCTCCCCGCACTCCAAAAGACCAGAGACCTCGTATTATGGAGATATTACCCTGTGGTGAATCTGCACCATGGTGGGCCATCATCCAGCACTGTGTATTGTTTCCATTTGATTTTGGATGATACAAGAGATGAGTTAACGCATTCTTTAGCTGTGCCTGTTTCCCCAGGAGCTCACCGGCTCATCAGATGGCCGCTCTCCATCACTCCATCACTGAGCCAACAGCATTGACTGTGCGTGTGTGCGTGTGCGTGTGCGTGTGCGTGTGTGTGTGTGTGTGTGTGTGTGTGTGTATTGTGATATGTCTGCGTGTTGTAGGGAGTGTCCGGTGACAGCAGCTCCCATTCAGAGCCAGAGGTACCTCAGTCTTCTTCTTCCCCACCGTCGTCTTCCTCCTCTGCCAGAGGAGCTGCAGCCTCACAGCCCATGGACACCAGCTCTCCTCCTGCTCCATCATCCTCCACCTCCACCCAGACTGAGGGAGCAGCTAACACTGGCCCCAAGTAAGTCAGAGCCTGAATGGCCCCATCAACAGCTGGTATCAACATGTGATCTGCATCTGGATACTGACACCTGATCTATGGGAAGGTGTGTTCTCATGATCTTGATTGTGCCTGCATTAAAATAAGATTTCAATATGCAAATTAGTTAGTCAGCAAACATGGCATATACTAGCCACTGCTGCTACGTGTACTTTTGACCAGGTAACAGAAAGAGATGGAGTTTGGTATTCATCCAATCACAAGTCAGTATGATCTAATGCATTAACACCAGATCCCGATCACATTAATGTCAAGGTGTCAGGTGGGATAAACCTTTACACCCAAATACAGACTACAACAGTTTAATGAGTTTGTGCAGTTTAATTTATTCAGTGAGTTATTCTTTGTGAATTTCAAAATAAATGAGAAAACTTAATTTTGAAGTAAGTGAAGTAAGCTAAAATAAGTAACTCTGCATCCCCGGTCTCAGACATCTAACACCTGGTGTGAGGAAGGAAGTGACGGAATGGAAAACACCTGTGTCCACATTGTCACTTTGTGAATCAAATGGTTTAATGTATTTGGACCATTTTGTCTGGACAGTTTGAATTAAAGAGCTTTGATTCTGACCTAGCAGCTAAAATATCACAGTGGTAAGCTGCTGCCTCCACCCCTCACACCGAGACGGGTCACATCAATTAAAACTGAGGGAGGAATCTAACGGCGCTGCAGCACTTTATCTTATCTATTGTGACTGGACTGAGTGACTCTGACGTGTTTAAAATCGCGTGCAGAACAAATCACATAGATCCAGAACAGAGAGTTCTCCTTCAGATGAAGCTGCTTCTCAGTCTAATAACTCTACACGTTTATTGACGTTCATATAACTTTTCATCGCTAAGAAAACCGACAAAGAACATTACATCGCTTTCAAACCTCAAGAAATCATTACAGTGTCTTATTAGCTTCTGCTTCAGCTGTGTGTTCCTGTGACAACCTGCAGGTCTCAGCATCACCTGTCTTAATATGAAAACACAAGCCTTTTGGTTTCTTTTTTCTTTTCATTTTAAACTAGAATCACCTCCCGGTGGGTGTCTGCCTCCTCCACTCAGACTAGTTTCAGATCACATCCCTGTTTATCCAGAGTCAGAGAAAATATGAACCGTTTGTGTGAAACTTTGTCATAATTGCTGTGAAGTCTTGAGCAATGGCTAAAAAGTGTTTAGTGAGGTCACACTGACCTTGACCTTTGACTTTTGACCACCAAAATCTAATCAGTTCATCCTTGAGTCCCTGTGAATGTTTGTACCACATTTGAAGAAGTTCCTTCAAGGTGTTAATGAGATATTATGTCAATGAGAATGGGACAGACAACCTGAAAACAATATGGATCTGGCTCAAAATCAAATAACATCATGATATAATATAACAGTTTTTTTTTAATGTGAAAGGAAACTCAAATCACCCAAAGATACACGGAGCCCTCAGACTGTGAATCAGCTGTGGTGTGATTAAAATTACCCATCCATTGTGTCCAGCTTTACCATGCTTTATTCACAAAACTCTTGAATGAATTTGAGGAGGACATAGTAATCACTGTATATGAGAGTAAACTGTGCAGGTCCCACAAGGTGTTTTTGACATTGACATTTCTGATAGTTTCTGGTTTCCTGAAGCAGAAAGCGTGGCACTGATTTCTTAAAATATTTTACTGCCCAGTTCATATATGTAAGATATGAATAACATTCATCCCTCACGCTCAAAAACCAAAACCATCTGCACTCTGTTTGCATGTTCCAAAATACCACATGCACACATTCATGCTGATTCCACCGGAATCAGTTGATAACATGGAGGCCACCAGGTTACCAGACACCATCCTGTCAGCTTTCTAACCATTGTTCTCCAGCAGGGTCTCTGTAGTGCTGACTGCTCCTGTGCTGTGTTTGTCCTCAGTCACCCGAGTCCAGCAGAGTTTGTGGAGGTCCTGTCTGAGGTCAGGAGGGTGGAGGAGAGGTTACGCCCCTTCATAGAGAGGACCCACTCAATCCTGGGAGCAGCCACATCAGCAGACTACAACAACAATGTAAGGAGGGAGTGCAACAGCAGCAACGGTTACGTCACTCACAGTATGAGAAGAAGTGACATCCAGAAATAAACTCATTAACATTTACACAGCTCAGCAGGAAAACCTTGGTTTCATGTTATGTGCTGTGTCCCAGTTCCATATGCTACATAACAACTGTATGCAGTGGCTGCGGTCAGCAAACTTTATTTGGCATCTCCTCTAGTGGGAATACACAACATGATCAATTCACTGATCCCCAGTCTGATCACTTCTCACTCGACCCAGACATTGTTCTGCTGTGTCATCATCAAGGCCGTCCCCCTGCTGTCTCTCTCTGATCGCAGCCCGAACAAGCTAACATCAGCCTGAACAAGCTAACGTTAACCTAAACAAGCTAATGTTAGTCCAAACAAGCTAACATTAGCCTAAACAAGCTAACATTAGCCTAAACAAGCTAACGTTGTGTGTGGAGTGTCGCTACAACAGATTACACAGTAACATTTCAGGACATGAACATGTTGACAGCATGATGTTAATATTAAGTTAACAACTGAAACAGCTGTTTGCTCCTGTCATCAGAAACACTGTGACACCGTGTGTACCGGCTTCTGGTCGTCTATAACTTGATGACCCATTGATCCGCGTCAAACACAAGATATCTCCGTACACAAGTCAGATTTTTTTGGCAGTGGACCTGTGGCTGCTCCTGATGCCATTCCACATGTTGTTGTTATTGTTTACTGTGCCTGGCTTCGTCTTCTCTTCCAAGTTTGATGTCAGACAAACAAGTACCATCACATTTTCTGAATCTTCGCTTCTCATGACATCCCCATTGCAACAACATGATTTACACTTTGCCTAAAACATTTCTACAAAACTTTACAAAACATTCTGACCATAACTTGTTTTTTGGATCATGAATTTACGTCAGTACATGCAGAAGCAAATTATTATTAAATAAAAAGAAATCATGTTGCTGCCATTGCGATGGTTCCTGTCCACGTTCGCACTGTGGTCAGACTGATCTGAGAACAGAGTAAATACAGAATGCGGGTTTTTAATAAATGTAATTTATTAATAAAACAACCCTGTGCTGACAGCAGTGACTGTGCTCTTGAGAGTGTTTTGGGCAAATAAAACTGGGAACCAGCAAAAGCTGCTGCAGAACAAAGCTGACTGTCAGCTCATCCAGCTGTGATCCAGCTGTGGCATCAGATGACTGTTCAGAGGAAACCATGTCTCATTTCACTAAGTCCTGTTTCCTCACGTCCTCTCTCCACCTTCAGTGGGAGGAGCTACAAGGACGCAAGTGAGGAAAACGTGGATGCACCCGTACTCACAACTGCATAGATGTAGATTGTAATATGGCTTTGGGACACGGGTGCAGATTTTGGATGTGCCACCAGTCATTTATTTGAAGTCATGTCTGTCACATACTACACCTACAATGTCCCCATCAAAAGCTGGTTATAAACAATGACATAGAAGTGACAACAATACAATTCTCCCTAATAATATGACACGAAAGCAGCTGACCTCTTGACACAGTGTGACAGTACAGAGGTGTCATATATCTGCAGGTGCTCAGAGAACGATGCCTAGGATAATTCTTTTTTGGAACCTTTTCTTGACATTTTCACCTGCACGCATGAAGCACTGTAATCTCATGTACTCAGCACATTCAGGCTCAAGCTGTATGCTTTCAGACCCAGTCATCATATGTTCTTTGTTCTGTCCTCTGCTCTGGTTCATGTTCACAGACACAAGAAAGAGAGGAGGATCAGCGCATTCTCAACCTGGTTGGAGATGCCCTGCGTCTCCTCGGAAACACCTTGGTTGTCCTCGGTGACCTACGCTGTAACCTGGCGACCTCTCCTCCACGCCACCTGTATGTGGTCCGCCCCATGGCCCACTACACCCACCCAGTCCTGCTCCAGGCCGGTCTGCCACACATGCCCATTCCAGTAGGTTCACACCACGCTGAGTCATTGTGTCGGCCAGGCAACAAAGTAACTTCAGTTCAGCTGAAAAGAACAGTGTCATTTATAAAGGCTCATCTAAAATGATAGGTCTTTTTTATGCTCAGCTCATTATGAATAGGTTGTGGGTGTTGCTTGCTGGGATTTCCTGATGTTCAAAAACATCTGTGTAGTTTCTCACACATGCTAATCTTTAACCAGTTAGCTGGCAAAGCAGCGCTGGTAGCGATACCTACCTGCAGCTCTGAGCTTCTGGCTTCATGGTGCAAAGGAAGCCAGACACTGAACTGGAAGGGAAAACACAGAAATATTCTAACTGTTGCTCCTCACTGCAAACATTCATTAGAACATAAAATATTACTGTATTCAGTGATTTGTTGAGTTGCTATTGTTAGTAAATAATATTCATGTATTATCATATTCACACACTCAGCACTTTATTAGAAACATCATACTAATACAGATATGGCTGAAAAAGGGATCTATTATTAAAATAATTGGCAGTTAATTTCATTTTCTGTGGATAATGTAATTGTACCAGTTACGTCCTCCAGAGTATCACAGTGTCATACAGAGTACATTAAGAGTATTGCTTATTTATACTGTGATAAAACATTTTTATATCAGTTGTTGTTGTTTCACACAACTTGCTGTTATTGTACTGGCCAGCTTAATTTATATCACTTCCTGACCTGAGGGCCCGCCCACCAACATTATCTAGCTAATACATGTGACATGCATGGTTCCTTCCTGAGAAGAGCTGAAATTGGATCTATACATTTATCTATTAGCTGCCTGAATAATTTGTCTCTGAGCAATAATGTCTCCATGAGGAGTTCCCTTTAGATGCCTTACGACAACTTTGTGCATCACTGACAGTGGCAAAGAGAAATAAACATGTCTGTCTCCTCCAGATAAACTTAGGAACAACAGTAACCATGACGTCTAATGGGAGACAGGTGGCTGAAGGACAACGCCAGCCCTCTCACAGTTCTGGCCAATCGGATCAACAGGCTACCGACCAGGCCCCGCCCGTTCATTCCAACGGGGCCGCTCATCAACAGGGACAGGGAGGACCCCGAGTGATCCGGATCACCCATCAGACCATGGAGCCTGTGGTCATGATGCAGATGAACATCGACGGTATGTGTGCGGCCACGTCAGCTGACTCTCCATGTTAGTGCTACGGTCACATGGGCTTCTGTGATTTGTTTGAAGGAGCCAGTATCGACGGTGGCCCTGAGAGCTCAACACACTGCAGCTTAAGAAAAACAAAGTGCTTCAGGAAACGTCTTCCAGTTTCACAACACATGTTCTGCAAATACTCACAACACGAGCAAATACACAACTGTCAGCCAACATCGGAGCATAACAGCCAGAATCCGCTAAAATGTGGAGGTGTATGGGCCAGACTCAGGCCTATGTTGGGCCAGAAGTTTCATTTTGCCGTCTGAGATGTGTTTCCTTAAGTTGCAGTGCATCGAGCTCTCCGTGCCACCGTAAGTCTCCCATGTATTTCAGTCAGACAAGTGAAACACAGAACTACTTACAGTGAAGATCATCGGTGAAAGAGAAATGAATACAGAATTAAATGAATTTGATATAAACAAAGGAAAAGGAATATAATGGGATAATTTACTTTTAATTTATCGAGCCAAACTGACGGGTTTCTGCTCTCGTTGCGTTGGCCAGGTGAGACAGCAGCTGGGCCTCAGGTTCCCGGACAGCCAATTGCTGCAGGTCCCGGCCAGCCCGGTGAGTGACGCTCTGTGATTTGGTAGTTTGTTGCTATGGTAATAGCTGTCTCTTCCTTGCAACGCTTTGGGTCAGATGAATTTTATGTGGATGTGCTCAAAGAGGACACACCTGTCTCTGTGTTCAGGAGTGACACCGGTCCACTTCCCAGGACTGCCCCCTGAGTTCATGCAGGCCATCGTGCACCAGATCTCGCACCAAGCTGCCGCCATGGCTGCCGCAGCCTCAGCAGGACACCCAGAACAGATGGCGTCAGGCCCTGGCTCCACGCCCGGCGCTGAGGCAACTGCTTCCCAACAACCCCCCCACCCTGCTCAGGCCAGGGTGGTCATCACCAGACCTTCCTTCTCCCCTCGCATCCCTCAGCCTGTGGGAACCAGGGGAACCACCATCAACCTGAGGGCCACAGTACCCACAGCTGGCCAACAGCCAGGACAGGTACCACAAAAACGAATCGTTATTTTTAGAAGTGATTAATCAGAGAGAAATGGTCGATATAACATTAGAAACCATTTAAAAATGCCCGTTAAAATTTCCTAGAGACCATCAAACGTGGACCAACAGTCCAAAACACAGAAATATTAAATTGACTATAATGTTAAGATGAGGAATAAGAGCACATGTTCACATTTAAGAATCTTAAACACAGAATTTTTGGATTTTCTTATCAGTTAATTTTCTGTCGATAATCTTACAAACTTTTGCAGCTATGGAAACGTCCTGCAGTGTATCACAGTGTCATACAGATGAAGTGTTAGCAAACAGCTGCTTGTTTACCTCTGCCCCCCCTGTGAGCAGGGCACACCTCTGGCTCCCTCCTCCCTCACCCAGATGATCAGCGGTCTGGTCGGACAGCTCCTGATGCCGGGGCAGCCAGGTCAGTATCCGCTGGTTTCAACAGTCAGAGCAGCTAACAAACCAAATGTTCTCTTTCTCACTGACGGTTAGTCAGCCACATGTATCCCAGATTAACAGCTGTGTTTGTGAACCAGTTCTTAATGATTCCTCCTGACCTTTCAGCCGTATTCCATGGCCCTCTTCAGCAAATGGAGCCTGCTCAGGTATCGCAATGTTTGATCTCCAGATATAACTTGACCAAAGCTTGTACCTGGGTCATGTGATGGACACATAAGCACAAAAGCTCAGAAGTTGGTGAACTCTGAAGATTTGTGTTGCGCACAAAAGTGAACAGAGCCTTGATTCAGACTCTGGGCCCAGACGGGTTTACATAAGCTCTCAGACCTTTATAGAGATCACGTCCTACATCCCACTAACATTTGAAAATCTTAGAGGAAAATTTGGGATCCCTCAGGCTCACTTGTTGAAATATTTTCCAGATACAACATCTGACCCCTGTGTTAAAGGAAAGATCCCAATAATTTATAGGAAATTGGTAAGTGTGTCTTCAGAATCTTCAAATTGTAAAAGAATGGCTAGAGGGTCAGAGGATTCAGCTTACAGAGGCCTCAAACTGAACTGTGTGTGTCCAGCGGTCGGTCACGGTTGGTCTGTGAGTGTCTTTTAAACTCACTGGCTCTACAGCTGATTTTTAGAGAGAGGCACAACAAAAGGACCAGGCTGATATTGGCTTATTGCAGATAAATTGGTAACGTGTCAGCTGATTAGTCTTATCTCATAGTTTGTCCATCAGAGGGAGCTGTGCAGTTGATCTGTCTTGGCCACAGTTCATTAAACATGAATCTAAAGGTTTATTTAGTTGATTTATTTTTTATGCAGATGGCTGATATATGTAAACTTTAGATACTGATCTCAGTACTGGTCTCTAAAAAAACCTGTCGGGGTTCAGCGAGCCTTATTTTGTCCAGGTCTTCTCACTCCCCCAGGTGATCCTGTTTCCACGTCCTCGTCGACCAGCTCTCAGTCCTCCTTCTCTACCTCGTCTTTGTCTGATTCCCACACCGTGTCCCCCCCACCAACCTCTGCCAACACCTCCGGACAGACAACCACACGCACCACCAGCACCGCCTCCGTGGGACAGCCGGCAGACAGCAGTCCTGAGGGAAATCTGGCCCAGCTCCTCGGCTCTCTGCTGGGAGGAGCGGCTGGGTTGGGGGGTTCCGGCTCTGGGCCGACTCCCTCCATCACTGTGACGCTGCCGGGGGTGCCGGGCTTCTTCCAGGGCATGTCGGACTTCACACTGGTGAGTTCACCCGCCATTGTAAGCCCCAGAGGTTGATGCTCAGTTCAGACGTCGTGTTTACTCTGGAACAAACTGAAAATTGAAATATGATACAATAAGCTATAGGTCTTGTTCCCTTGGACCTACATTTGTGTATCAGTTCATACTTTACTGCTACACTGTCAGTACAAAAACATACTGCTCTATGTTGGAGGCTGCGTTCTGTCACCGTAACAACCTCCTGATATGTACAGGTTTGAAGATGATGGTTAAAAGTGTTTGTTGTTTTCTTCCTCAGCCCCATACCAGTGGCCCTGCAGCCCCGGCCCCGCCTCCATCTACCAGTGCCGCCCCGCCCCAGGACAGCAGCAGTGGAGCCACAGACTCTCTGAGCCCGGAGCTGTTCACCGGCATCGTGCAGGGAGTCCTCTCCACCATGATGAGCTCTCTGGGGGCACAACAGGGCAACGGAGAGAGCATCGCCCAGTTCATCCAGAGACTGTCCCAGACCAACAACCTGTTCACGCCTGGTTCTGGAGATGCTGTGGGTGAGTCAGGAAACGGGAGGATGATTCAGGCCACACATCACCATTCACATTTCACACCATTCACCATCACTGTCATCAACTTACTGATGAACCAGCTCTCATCCTGGCAGGGTTCTTTGGCGACCTGCTGTCTCTGGTCTGTCAGAGCTTCTCCATGGTGGACATGGTGCTGTTGCTTCATGGGAACGCCCAGCCTCTGAGCCGCATCCGACCCCAGCTCACTGACTTCTTTACTGAACACTACCTGCAGGGCCGAGAGCCCACCGATGCCAACATCGCAGTAAGTGCTATAGAGAGAGTTCCTGACTGTTTGTTCACACGCTGAGCTGTTTGCTAATAGACAGGCTGTAATGGCAAGTGATGGGAGTGAGTGGGGTTTTCAGTGGGCGAGTCTACACAGAAAGCATTTCCGCTGTCTTCTTCACTTATCTGTGGTATTTCTTCCGCCGGGAACACCTGCGTTGTCAGTCTGCTGCTGCTGAAGCACGTGTGTGTTCACACCAGCTGCGCCTCTATTTGTTTTCATTATTCATTCATTTCAGATTCATTTCTGACAGAAAATGTCACTTAAATGCAGACATGGACAAAGTACACAACTCCATTACTTGAGTCAAAGCATAGATACCTCTGATCAAATATTACTCCAATACAAGTGAAAGTTGTACAGTGCTTCATTTTAAAATACTTAGATGCAAAAAGTACATTTTTGCATTTTTGTCAACACATTGTTGTGTTATTCAACAGTGTATTCACAAAACCTAATGACTCTGAAACAGCCTGCTGACTGAGTGCAGAACCTGTAGAATACAAATCTTGTAGAAAATGCTACAAACCCTGTAAAAACGGCCAAAAAAACACAATTGAATCAACAAAAGGAACTATTGCTCTTCACCTGGGTCTGTGTGTGTGTGTGTGTGTGTGTGTGTGTGTGTGTGTGTGTGTGTGTGTGTGTGTGTGTGTGTGTGTGTGTGTGTGTGTGTGTGTGTGTGTGTGTGTGTGTGTGTGT
>NW_019525505.1:423945-426583 GCF_002814215.2 Seriola lalandi dorsalis
GGAGAGACGAGACAGAGAAGCTGAGAGGAAAACCGGGCTACACGGAGACTGGTCAGACCTGATGAAGGATGAATACAGAGAGGTGCTTCAAGAAATCCTTCATTTGATTTTTCACATTTAGGAATTTAACACTTTGTCCTCTCTGCAGACAGCAGCTGAGGACCTCATCAACGGACTGGAGGAGTACATAGCTGAGAGCTTTGTAAGGATGACCTCTTTCTCACACACACACACACACACACACACACACACACACACACTCTCTCTGACTTCTGCAGTCCATCTCATGCGCTGAGCTGTGTGTTGTGTGTCCAGGCCACGGTGACAGTGCGGGAAGGAGTGGACATCGTTCAGACCAACCTGTCCTTCCTCAGACAGCAGTTCACACACATGGCCTCACACATCCTGCGCTGCAGCGGTAAGTCAGTTATCAAGAAGGGTCAGTGACCGAGAAAACTCTAGGTCCATATTCATCAAGCGTCTCAGAGAAGGAAATCAGTCCAAAGAGCAAAATGTTCTTTAACTAGTGAAATCTGTGCTGATGTTCAGCAGAGGAGATGTTCACTGATGACGTCAGAGAAGAGAAACATGATCTCAGTGACTTTGACTGTGACATGATTGTTGGTCTGAGTGTTTCTCAAACTGCTGATCTCCTGGATTTTCACACTCAGTCTTTAGAGTTTTTACTCAGAGTGGAGCAACAAAAAAAGCATCCAGTGAGCAGCAGCTCTGTGTCGATGAGAGAGGTCAGAGGTCAGAGGAGAATGGACAGACTGGTTGGAGCTGACAAAGAGGCTACAGTCACTCTGGCCCTGTTCAGACCTGGTATTAACCTTTGTCTTCAGTGATCCAATAACAAGTGTTCAGTTCTAAGTTCATCAGGTCACACCTGCTTTAAAATGTGTCTCCACATGTGTCTCGGTTGACCACTTGTGATCGGATCTCACTTTCTGCTTTATATGCAAATAAACAGGTATGCGTTGTTGTTTTTGGCCAGGCCACAGACGGGTCCGTCATCAATGTGCTTGTGTGTGTTTGAGAGAGAGCGAGGGAGAGAGAGAGCAAGCGGGACACACAAGGGTTGAGCAAAGTAATGCGCTGTGCACCGGTTTTATAACGAAATCAAGTTTTTTCCATTTGAAATAGTAAAATATTTTCCATCCATTATGAAAGTGTGGCGGGACTAATCAGACTGTGGCAGAGGATGTCAGTTGATGTAGGCCGTCCTTCAAGGTGGCCAGGTCTCCAGACCTGGATCCAGTAGAACACCTTTGGGGTGTCGTAGAACAGGAGACAAACTGCACAAAATGACGTGATGCATCATGTCAACATGGATCAGAGTCTCAGAGGAAAGTCTCAACATCTGGAGGATCCCTGACATGAAGAACTGAGGAACTACCCAGCGTTAGTGTGCTGTTCCTAATAAAGTGCTCACTGAGTGACTGCACCATATGATGCCAAAATGAGTAAATAGCTAAAATCTCGTCGCATTTACAACTATTTTATTTATTACATTTACTAATCCGCCGTTTTAGTCGACAGTAAAAAGATCAGTGAGGCCTGTGATTTTAAATGTAAATATAAATGTAGTGGATCTTTAGATTCAGCTGCACGATACGACCCCGGAGGCTGTTTGAGGAGCCTTGACTTTTGTGCACTGTCACCACCTGTAACTGATCAGACACAGTGAGGTTGCTGCAGAGATTGTTGTTTGTCCAGTTCTCTGACGTGTCAGCACATAACTGATTTCTTACTCTGATGCCTGATGGATGTGAGCAAATGTTCAGGGTGTTAGCCGATGGTCATGGAGGATCCTGTAGTCTTGACATTTGTAAACTGTGTGTGAGCGGTTTTCTGTCTCCTCTGGCTTGTTCCCGGTGCAGATCACACGTTCGGCCCTCGTCTGCTGCTGCTGTGCACTCAGGGCCTGTTTGAGTGTCTGGCTCTAAACCTGTACTGCCTGGGAGGAGAGCAGAGAGCTCTGACTGCAGTCATCAACCACCGCATCGTCAGTATACATCATTTAGACCTTCAGCGTGATGCTTCACCGCGGTGATGCGCTGCGTGTCACTGCATGTGTCTGTGCCTCTGTGTGTTTGTGTAGAGGAGGATGTCTGCAGAAGTCAACCCCAGTTTGGTCAACTGGCTGACCGGTATGATGTCTCTGAGGCTGCACGTCATCCTGGAACACAACCCAGTCACTGAGGACCAGATCCAGCACTACGTCATCTACACACAGGTGATCCGCTCTGTCATAACGATCAGTGCCACTTCACAGTAAGACTACCCTTATAAAGGATTTATAAATGGTTTATAATTATGTTACTAATTCAGCTGTAAACACTTTATAAATCCTAAATAAACAATTATAGCAGTTTTCATACATTGATGCAGGCTCACTAATTATTATTCATCATTAATCTTACTAATGCGTTACCACCATCTATAACTGGTAAAAGGAGCCTTATAGTAACTGATTAATAAATGGTGATGTGTTTTAACCTTTCACCAGTTGTACATGTTTGTAAATGATAATAAATGGTTGTAAGAAGAAGAAACATGAAGATGATGGAGGGAGAATCACAGAGATGTGAACAGTGGGACAAAGGAAAGTAAAGAAGGTTGCCACCTGTGTTCT
>NW_019525505.1:426737-467756 GCF_002814215.2 Seriola lalandi dorsalis
CTGAACAGTACAGAGACATGTGGTCTCACTATTTGGCAAGCAACAGGTCACTCTTTTTATCTAATGTGTTATAACAGCTTATAAATGATTTTTAAAGTTGGAACAAGCTCATTAATAAACTAGTTATAAACCATAATCCTTTATAAGGGGGGTCTTGTTATAGAGTGGTACCTGAGGGTCTAAGCTGGATTCATTTATAGTATCAAGTATCAAATTCAATATGCACATAACAAAATAATACATGTGTATGAACGTTGCCCTGCCTCGACAACAGTAAGTTCAAACCCGAGGTGTGAATACCGAGGCCCAGATTCAGTAACACATGGGTGTGGTTTCAGGGGGATGTGAACCAGAGGTCAGAGGCTGAAGCGCAGCAGCCGTCAGAGAGTCCCAGCGTGGAGGTGAGCCTGGTTCTGTCTCATTTTAAACACACTGACCTGAATCTCTCCTGCCAGTCAAGCCTCTTCTACAGCGACCTCTCTGCTGTTAGTGCAGATTTCCGGTCATCATCAACAAGTCCCGAATGTTAACCTGTCTCTCAATACCTAGACTCCTCTGCGGCTCTCAAATTGGAATCGGGCCATAGTGTGACACCCACAAACCAGCTGTCATGTGGAGGGGCTAACCTGTCTCACAGGAGGAAAGAGAACAGAGCACAGTGCAGGTTCCTCATAGAGATGTATAGTGACAGTAATAACTAGAGTGACACTCAGTAGATCAACACCGCCACCAAGACTAAACAATCCTACGCATTAAAGACAGTGATAATAACTTCCTGGCTCCGCCCCTTTAACCAGATCTAAAAGTAATGAGTTCTTCTCTGGCCCCTCCCCCATCCCTGCATCAAGTCTGGTTCAGATCAGTTCAGAGGCCTGTGCTACGAAGCTGCTTATCAACTGGCTCAGGTAACCCTGGGTTCACCTGTCCGGGGAAAGAGCGCGTTCATGTGAAAGAGGCTGAACCATGAATGAAGTTCTTAATATGATATGAAAAGAAACTCTGATACTTGCCACTTATAGCAGCTTCCAAAAGGGATGTTCAACAAGGTGAAATATAAACAACATGATCAGAAAGAAATATAATTTCCATATCTAAATGTAATTTTATTAAAGTCAGACTAGAGGTATATTGTAAATAAGTGGATGAATTATCATGAAGTTTCTCTGAGTATTTTCGCTCTTCAGTCTGATGAACAAACTGTTCTGAGGTTTTACAGGATTTCATATAATTTGACTTGTTTGACTCTCATCACAGTAACTTGAGAGTTCCTCCCTCCTCTGCTGATTCTAGCTGCCGTCCTGCACAGTCGCTGTTTCAGTCGTACAGATCATCAGAACCAGGGAAAGTTGTTATATAAGAATATAAAATATTTCTATCACTTTGAACAGCAGGTACAAATGGAAAATGTTGATGTTTTCACATGCAGAAAAAAAAATCATTACTAAGCTTGAAAACATGGAAAACGATTTGGATTATTGTCTAATCTAAGATTGTGATGACCCTTTTCTGTCTGTTAGACAACGTCAGTCCTGTGCAGCACAAACACACGTCAGTGTGACGGACTGAAAAACTCATTCGATCTCTCCACCCCTCTGTCAGATGGAGGAGAGTTTGTCTCCGGCCGCAGCCACCACAGCAGAGGAGGCCATGGCTACCTCAACTGACGGCGGAGAGAGGGGAGCGTCTCCTGGAGACAGCACCGCCTCATCAGGGGACGCTCAGTGTCCTGCTGGGGCCCCAACAGGACGAGAGGAGGCAGCCCCCGAGGTGGAGCCGTGGGCAGCAGCTGTTCCGCCTGTAAGGAGTGAGGCTTTCCCTCTGAGTTACATGGAAATACTGGGAAAAGTACGGTGGGTGACGAGAGCAAATGCACTGCGATGGCCCAAAACACTAACATCAGGAGAAGCCAGCTGCAAATTCAGAAACGATGCAAATTCAAAAACAGACGAAAATACAAAACAAATACAAGAACAGAAACATGCTGCAAATGAAAGAACATGCTGCAGGAAGACAAATCAAAAACTTCAACAGCAAACATGCTGCAAATACAGAAACGATGCGTGGAACACCTTGAGTATAAGCTTGAGCTTCGACCCGAGAGGCCAGACCTACGACCAGACCTTTGACCTATGACCTTGGACAAAAGGAGAGATTATGAGGAAAGAAAGAAGAGGCGACATAAGAAAGTGATAAAAGTGTTCTTTTTTACATTTTGCCGTAGTTTTTACAATACTATAAGAGAGCAATAGAAAATGTAGTTAGCATTAGTTTCTGCTTTGTTTCTGAACTTGCAGCTGGTTTCTCCGAATGGAAGAATTTTGGGCCGCTGCAGAACGTTTGCTCCGGTCTGCCGCCGTAGAAAATGCCTTTCGGGGTGCTCACACACTATGCAGGGAAATAAGAAAAACACATAAAGATGAATGAAACCTGACACAGTGACAGGACAGACTGAGACTGACAGAGGTCACATTTATATCTGTGTGTCTCTTTTACAGCTGCTCTTAAAGTGTGTTCATGTCTCATGATGTTGAAAAGTGCAAAGTGCCTCTCCTTCACTGTAAAACTGTGGCCGTCAGTTCATTGGATTATAACTGTACCGTAATGTCTCTGTCAGGAATGGGTTCCCATCATCAGACACGACATGCTGTCTCAGAGGAAGATCAAAGCCCAGCCGCCGCTGTCTGACGCCTACCTGCACGGGATGCCCGCCAAGAGGAGGAAGGTGAGCGGTGCAGTCTGAGTGTTTATCCTCCGTGTTTCAGCTCTTTTCTGACTGTTATTAAGTGAGGAAGGTGAAAAACAAATAGAACTAACCGTGAGGAGCTGTCTCTGAATACTTTAGTTCAGCACAGGTTGTGAATATGAATATATAATGATGGTAAAATGAAAATCAAGCTATATACAACTGTTGACAGCAAAAAGCAGCTGTGGCCACAGGCTGTTACTCTTCAAAACAGTCTATACCCAATAAGACAGAGAGCCACATGACACAGGCCCTGTGTCCCACAGTGTGAGGCTAATGCAAAGTAACATCAAACTGTTTGCTTCATAATCCATCACAAACAACTCCAACTCAAACCTTCTAACAACTAACTCTCTATGGCCCTATTCACACCTGTTCGCACCTGTTCAGATGTATTAACAACCATCTCAGGTGATCTGAGTTCAGGTGTGAACGCACCTCAAGATGCATTGAGGACAGTTTTGAGATGCGATCACTCAGACCATATTCAGAGGTGGCCATATTCTTTCAACAGCGTGAATGTGAATGTGTCATGGGCCACATTGTAGGACCACGTACTGACAGCCTGATCAATAATCAGTAATTACTAATAATAGTAATGGAGGCTCTGGAGGCATCACTGTTGTCAAAGTGCTGCTATGAAGACAGAGCCAGGCTAACAGTTTACCCCTGCCTCCGGTCTGTCTGCTAAGCTAGGCTAAACCCATCCTGATCCTGTCTCTGCAAGCATGTTTCCAGAAATGTCAGAGTGTGTCTTTTAAGAGTGTGACAGCGATGTCTCCAATCCTCAGACCACCCAGTGTGAGGGACCACACCTGTCTCTGTCTGACGCCGTGAGTCGAGCTGCTCGGACCGCCGGAGTCCTGCCTGTCACGGCCCCGAACAGCCTGCAGGGAGAGCTGGAGAGGCCAGAGCTGCAGGAAGCATACACCAAACAGGTAGTGATGTCAGATCACATCTCATATAAACCTCGAAAAACACACACACACACACACACACACACACACACACACACACACACACCATACAGATCATATTCTTTTCATTTGTACGTCTCTATAACTGCTTATTGTTTTTGTTTTCATTTACATGTCTGTCTATTATGTGTTCCCTTCATGTCACACTTGTTTTTGTTCTGCAAAGTCACTAATAAAGAAAACTCAATCTACACAACTGTCCATAAACACATCACCTCAGGGCATTCTGGGATAGGGTTACACCCACAACCCTAACCCTAACTCCACCCACGTTATCCCATTATATAAATCAGGATATTTCACTAACCTGCTGTGTCTCTGCGTCCTGGCAGGTGAAGAGCGACATCAAAGAGCGTGTGCGAGACGATCCGGACTACAGCTCCCAGAGATTCCCCAACACACACCGCGCTTTCTCTATAGAAGACTCCTAATCCTCTCCAGCCATGTGCCACAGAGGGCCGAGGCCAGGTCCAGAACAGAGGAGCGAGGCCAGGTCCAGAACAGAGGAGCGAGGCCAGGTCCAGAACAGGATCTGTTCCTGGTACATGTAGAATGGTAACATCCCATCGTAGACGTGGCCTGTAAGGACGACAGCTGCTGAACGGTTCCTCCTCTCTTGCTGTAGTTTGGTTAGAATGGAAAAACCTGCAGACTGTGGCCCCTCCATGGCACATGGTCTGAGGAACTATACGCTCTTTGAGTCACCTCAAGCTAAAACATTCCCTCTGCTCTCTGACACCTCCTGAGAAACTAATGATGGAATCACTCAGTCAGGTGTCAGAGTACTAAACGCTGAACATAAGATCTGCCAGCAGCAGCTCAGTACAGAAGAGGACTGGAGGAACAGTGGAGAACTAATCCTCTTCTGTCGGTCTGAAACAGTCTGAGCATCGCAGCCTCAGACCGGTGTCAGGACCGTTAGGACAAGAACTGACAATTCAGTCGTAATGTTCTGAGAAAATAAATAAATAAATAGAAATAGTTACACTATGAGAATAGAGCTGCAATGTTACAAGATAAAAGTTATAATAATGTTGCAAAGAAAAAGTTGTTGCAAAAACAAAGTGATACCATGACAACAAAGTTGTAACGCTGCAAAAAAAAAAAGTTGTAATATCATGAAATAAACCTGAAAAGTTATTAGGAAAAAAAGTCACAATATTTCAAGAGTAACATCATAAAATGATGAAGAGTGAACTGACAGTCCGGTCCTCTAGATGCAGTGTGATCAGATTTGTGTTTCCTGACACTCCGTCATACTGAGCACTTCTGTCCTACGTTGCACATGTATTTGCATTATATATTAAACTGTAAATGAGAGCAAACTGTATATAGTAAATGGGGAGTGATGTCATAGAGCTGTGTCAATGTCAGTCAGGTTAGTGCTGTTGCCATGACGTCAGGTTTTTATCTTTTAGCATCATGACAATAGACGTCACGGATGATTTGTTTATGTCTGTATCAGCACTGACAGTGGTGTCTGTCGTCTCTAACCACGTATCCTCCTGCACTGTTGTTACCTGCCACAGCCTGATGGTGGTGATGTGTGTGTGTGGAGCACGGCTGCAGTCAGTAGAGGTCTGTCCAACTGTGAATGGTTACTCTGTGCTTGTTAACATCACTCAAATAAATCAAACTTCAAATCAGTGTTTCCAGTCTTTATTTACAGAGTCTCAGGTTTAGAGTCGCACAGTGTGTCCAACAACAGATGAGACAAGTCCATGGTCCACATGTACCATGCAGCAGCTGTGTGAGGCTGTTTCCCATCCTCCTGTGTGTCTGCACAGGAAGTGTTTCATCCTTTTGCTGCTGTCGACACAGATGGCGTAACAGCTCGTGGTTTACGCCCGAAAACACGACCTGGGGTGTTTCACAGTGTGACGACAGGGTTCAACTGTCTTCAGGTCAGAAGTCTTTAACACGCAAGCATCAACCCCAGAGACTGAAACATGAAGCATCAACACTGAAGGACCAAAACCTGCAGTTCCTCTAATGGCCACTAGAGTCTGGCTCCAACAGTGAGTCAATCCCCATAGACTCCCATGTTAAAATGCCTGGTACAAAAACTGTTTTTTTCTCTAGAGCTAATTTCCTCTTTCATGACAACTGTTTATATAACTCATTTGTTTACATTTTACTAAAGTTATGGAGAATTGAGGCCGTGGCCTCTTTAAGTCACAGGTGGGTGAGCGCATGCTTACCACAAACCAGTATGAACCGAAGTCTCGGCTCCACATCTTTGACCATTTTTGGATTAGCTGGGAGTTAGGGGTGGAAAAACAACAACAATGACATGAGGAAACATCAGTGCAAAACACAAACCTGTAATATTAGTGGAATAGAAAAAGAAAAAGAAAAAGAAGGGGTGAGCTGAGGGACAGGGATGGTTGAGGAGCTGTCACCACCATCTAACACTAAAACTTTATTTCCTCTGGCTCCTGCCATGCTGTTTCCAGCCGTGACTTCATCCAGGTTTTATCTCATGTTTTGTTTTCTGGTTCAAGGCCTGTGCCACAGAGCAGGACTCTAGTTAGTGAGGTAAACCCTGGGTTTTCTACAGTGGTGGTTCTCCTCTTACCAGGGGACATCGGCATGGTAACTTGCACACTTAACCTGCTCTGGAGCACATGAAACTCATATAAAAGCTCCGCCCACTGACCAATCAGTTCTCTTGGAAAATGGCGTCACTGGCGGTAGACTATGGCATGGAGCTCAGTGGATCGCTCGGGCTGCTCAGAGACCATTTCTTATGAGCGACCCTCAATATTCCAGAGGGTTCCTCCTCAGCAGGAGTGGACCCTCCTGTCTTCTTCATTTCATTTTTTTCCTGTTGGTTGCAACAGTGTCAAATTTCACTGTGCTTTCGAACACCGACATCATCCTACAACAGAGACCAACACTAAAGCTGACTAACTGCTTTAATTATGTTTTTGTTTCCTTTTTATTTGACAGCCTGAGGCTGCAGCTGTCATACAGACATCTAAACAACACACGCATCTGATGGAATACACAGATGTAACTATAGATCTACTTGTGCTGATGATGAGCGGTGATACTATAAGTCATTAAGTTACACATTCACACAGTCTGAGATTTTTTACTAGATGTCCTTCTTGTGTTTAACATCTTCATATTTTTCTATTATAATTTCCTCTTTGTCACTCCACTGCCACTAGACTTGTCCATGTTTCCATGTTTGTGATTGGCCATATGCTGCGAACTCCGCCCCTTTCATCTGAACACACTCTGGAAAACCTGGGTTGACTTGTTGAGCTGATAACCAGCATTGTGTGACTGCTTAGCCTGACTGCAGTTGTTAGGCTCAGTGAAGTCAGATAAATAGATATCCTGGATCTGTTGACCCTGCTTTGTAGTACAGGCTCCGCCTCCATGTCTGTTTTCCTCTGAGGTCACGTTTGGTCACATCCAGCTGACGCGGGTGGGAAGGTCATTGGTTTTGCAGGAACTGAGTAATGAACCAAAGCGTTGGAGATTCTGACCTAATGATGCGCCAGAGGAAAAGTTATTGGATGTCATTGGGGTTCATCCTCTGATGGTCAAAAATAATTGTACCAGATTTCATGGTGATCCATCCCATAGTTGTTGACATATGTCAGTCTGCATTCCTGGAGCCACACTGCTAGTGTGGCTGAAAAGCGTATTTACTTCTCCAGCCAGTTGATCCTGCTGGGAACAGGAATGTGCTCAGCTGCATTTTTAGTTAGCTGTTGATTAGATTGTGAGACATCTTCAACACAAAGCTGACCATTTCTCCTGAGGGTGCCACAAAACAAAATATCTGCGGTGTCCAAAAAAAAGGGAAGGGTGCACCCCCTGGGGAGCTGACAGTAAGGTCAGAAAGGTCTGAGGGGTTCATCCTCTGGAACTGTGAATATCCACAACAGATGTAATGTCAGCCTGGTCAGTACTTGTAATATCCTCCTCTGGGCCAAAGTGGACCCCCAACACACTGGCATCACCATCACCATCCAAAAATGACAAATAACATTAACACTGATCTTTATTCATCATGGGATTGTTTATTCACACAATCAGGATTCACACAGGAGTTATTGCAGAAGTACATACGGGAATTAAGCAACACAGAACCCGACGAGTCATGTTTCTAACACAGGCATGACTGATAAATACACACCAGAGCATGTCCGATCCCTGATGTACCACAGCTAGTTACAGCATGCTTTATTGCTCGGTTTGGAGAAGCACTAAATATTTTCAAGCAGTGTGAAACTTTACAGCGAAGTCACAGCAAATGCTTGAGCCCCCACCTTGAGTATATACACCAACTCATTTAGGCACAACTTCACAACCAAGTCAAAGTTCAAGAGAAACTGTTCCTATACGGACATCTTTGCGTTTAGCAGTGATGACAAACATGGATGCATTTAGTACAGGTCAGAGCTTTTTTTTTTTTTTTTTTTTAAAGGAACAGCTGGAGGCTTTCATCACACTTTAGTCTATAACCATGTATTCATGTGTTCATTCATGTTGCACAGAGCTAAGCAGCCAGTGTGGCACCTGACAAGTTTTTGCTGACATTAAAAAAAAGCATTAGTCGTCTCAGATGAGGAGCTGATGAATTTCCAGTGCAATGACCTGAATATAGACGTTTCTTTACTGTTGCCTTTCATTAATTTATGAAACAATTTTGTTGTGAGATTGGACAGTGACATTTGGCTCGTACTCCATTATGACCCTGCTAACATGTATATTGAGCTTTATGAACACCAACACGACCAAAAGTGTTTGCCCAATCTTTGAAGACTCACTTTTTATTTTTAAAGTTACAGTTGAATACACTGCTGTTACTGTACTTGGGTTGATTTTAGGTTTTTGATTTTTTTTTAAAATCCCACAACCACTGTGTGATAGTTGTGTGTAGTGCTAGCACTCAAGCTGTTGTTGGTTGGATGTGTTTGTCACTCTGAAGCGTTCTGCTCAGCAGAGTTGTAAAGAGTGGTTATCTGAGTGACCGTAGTCTTTCGGTCAGCTCCAACCAGTCTGTCCATTCTCCTCTGACCTCTGACCTCTCACATCGACACAGAGCTGCTGCTCACTGGATGCTTTTGTTGTTGCTCCACTCGGAGTAAAAACTCTAGAGACTGAGTGTGAAAATCCAGGAGATCAGCAGTTTGAGAAACACTCAGACCAACAATCATGTCACTGTCAAAGTCACTGAGATCATGTTTCTCCTCATTAACTGCAGCTCCTCACCTGGATCTGCAGGAGGTTATACATTAAACTGCTGCCATGTGACTGGATAATTCTAATAATACGCAGGTGTACAGGTGTCCCTAGTAAAGTGCTCAGTGAGTGCATTGTACTTCTGAGCCGAACGTTTGTCAAAAACTACAGTAAGCAAGAAACTACTGAGCCTTTTTTCAGTCTATATATATATATTTTTTTTTTTTTAAAGATGATCATCCTTAGGAACCTATGGGTTTCACACAAACAAGGGCAACCCAAGTATTTTCAACTTTTTTTGATGATTTGATGATTTGCGAGGCTCTTATATGAACTTCACAGCTTCGCAACACTGACAGACACATCGACCATGAGAAGGCGAAAAAGGTTGGAGAGATTTCATAAGTGTGTAAGAAAATCCTGTAAGGGCAGGCAAGACGAACAGAAACGGGGATAACGTTGCACTTCCTCCCCTCAAAGACATTCATGGTACTGCACTGGCTTGTGACAGAAGTAGCTGTATGTAAGTTTTGCTACTGCTACAAAGCTAATGTTAGCATTAGCAGCTGTTTACTTACCAGTCTGGAAGAAATGTTGTGAGTTCAGCATCAAACTTCATTCCTTTCTATTCCTTTCAACAGCTGTCCCCAGAGGTGGAGACAAACACCAATGTTAACTCTTGTCTCTATCACATCTTTTCTTCTACTGAAGTTAGCATGCTAACCAGCTAGCCCAGGCCCATCTGGTCACTTTCTGATAGCGACTCACTGTAGCAATCTGCCGTGAAGATGTAGCTGCTCAGAGGACAGTTGTAGCATTAAAATAGAGAATGTTAAGTGAACAGCAGCTGCTAGCAAAGACAACACGGTCAGTAACAATGTAATTCATTATCATTCACCACAGTATTCAGTATTCACCACAGCTAGTCCAGGCTGATGAGAGCCAATCAGGAGAGACTGTGGGTGTGACGTCACCGTTTCCAAAGGTCTCAGTTTCTGTCCGTGCAGATACAACACAAACTCAGAATTTTCAAAATAAAACACAACCCCAGAGTTTTCAAAATAAAATGGGGCCGACAGAGTTTCTGAAAGTCTCTGTTTTAGGAGATGGAAAACTCCGGAGTAAATGTAGGAAAAGAGACAAGTTTTAAAACTCAAACGTAGTACTGTGGACGAAGCATGAGTGTGGCCACACTTCTGTCACTTTTCATGTGAACAAATGAGGGCAGCACCATGAATACCTTCCAGGAAAGATTCATTGCTTCAACATTACTAAGACATAGATCAGGGAGGCAGCGGGCTGCAGCCAGGACGAAGTGGAACAGGTAAAAATCTTAAGTCTGCAACCTTTTATTATTATTCAAGTACCTGTATTTACCAATTGTTCTTTTTTTCTGTTGCGTTAGTGATTTAATAGCATATGATCTGTACAGTGTCAGTGTGTGTGTGTGTGACAAAGTCTGATTTGAACATCTATAATCTAAGTGTTATCAGTGTGTCTCCCTCTCTGAGCGTATTTAGTGAAATGTAGTGAACCAGAGGTTCCAGCAAAGACACAAGGCTGCCATCACGCA
Organism: Seriola lalandi dorsalis; assembly: GCF_002814215.2. Lineage (NCBI taxonomy): Eukaryota > Metazoa > Chordata > Actinopteri > Carangiformes > Carangidae > Seriola > Seriola lalandi. The sequence goes on from NW_019525505.1 coordinate 437,236, forward strand.
CATCACCTGTGATTTACACAAATAGGCTTCACTTAACCAAAATAACCTCTTTGATCAGCAGGATCACGTCAACAACACTTCCCACCAGAAAATCTCCCCATCGAGTTAAAGTTCAAGTCATGATTGAGTGTTGAGAGGCCCAGATCACAGCCAGTCTTATTTTATTCAACTATACCATAAGTGTGCTTGGACCCGGACCCAGACCCAGACCCAGGCAGAACCCACAGCTAGGAACTGAAAATGAGCCGATTCTCAAAACACTGCATGACACAAAGAATACATCACAAAGGAGATATTTATGTTAATGATGAAGTCAGAAACCCCCCAGGTGTCCTGGGACCAAGCTCAGGTTGAAAATCACTCCTCCACATGAAGCCACTGTGATACTGAAAAATAGTTCATAAAAAGATGGATATCAATCTGATGTCTGCATGTCACGTACGTAGCTGGAGCCAGGACGCGGTTAGCCTAGCTTAGCGTAAAGACTAGCAGCAGGGGACAGACCTAGCCTGGATCTGTTCACAGTTCAAAACACAGCAAACATCTCTAAGAATGATTAGCATGTTGTAGCTCGTTAGTTTATTGTGCACACAAACACTAACCCGTTAACGTGAGCGCCAAGATGTCCTGCAGCCGCCACGCAGCCAGTGTGTTCCTGGCCTTATGCAAGATGTGCAAAAAGAAGCCGATAGAAGCCGCCATGTGTAATTGTTCATACACTATGTTGCCGGTGCACTGCAACACACATTACTTACATTTCTTGAGGTGTGTCTAAACTGCATTAATGTAACTGCTTTGTGTTCATTCTTAATGTAAACATTAATATTTCTAATAATGCACCAGGTTAAAAGGAAAAATTTACAGCATTCATATCCAAGCAGAACTGCTGTTGTTCATATTCATATCGAATCAAATCATATCAAATTGGGAAATCAGTGTCATCTATTTATCTTGAGCTGAAGTTTGAAGCTTTGTAGATTTATGTCCCGACTCTCTACAACCAGGGTAAAGTTAGCATGAGAGTACACACCGTTATGACAATAGGACCCAGGTTGAAAAGTACGGTCATTTCCCTTGAACACACAGATATAGAATCGACATCCAACTTCTCATCTTATTTGCCAAAATGTTGAACTACTCGTTATAGAGGAGGAAGAGTGAAGTGACTTCACTGGCAGCTGCACATGGCTGCAGCACGTGAGATGTGTGATGCTACGGCAGAGGTTAGCGCTGCGCTACAAAGTTACTCATGTTCCCTCACGTGGAGTCTGATCACAGTGTTCTGATCTGCAGAGTTGATCAGTTTAATATTCAGCTTAAAAACAGAAAAACTGAGTTTCACATTCTATTTAGAAATGATTTTGTCTCATGTTCAGATTTTTTTCATTTGTGTGGGAAAGTTGGAAAAATTACACCAGCTGACTGGCAGAGACGACAGCCCTGTGACACCGGGAGCCTGTGTTCAAGTTAACCAACAACAGCTAAAACTACATTTAGATAAAGGAAAAGCAGTGGAAGGTCTTGACTTTGTGTTTTAATTCAGAAGCAACTACACGAGACTTTAGAATTAAAAAAACGAACCTTCCATGTTAATGTTCCTATGTTGAAAATGAACAAAGCTTTTCAGAGTCACACTCTGTTGATTCCACCGGCCGTTATTCCTCTAATGGTCATCCTGGGGTCAGTTTCTGCTCTGTCGAAGCGAGGACAGGAGGAGGGGCAGCAGGTTGAGAGCAGGTCGATGCTCCTGCACCCCCAGAGCCACCAGAGCCCCCGCCAGGAGGGAGGTTACTCCGGGAAGGACAGGGGGCTGAGCGGGCATCACCTGTAACACAGAGACAGAGGACAGTCAAACAGGAAGCTGAGAGTCTGTAAACAAAACACTGAATCTTCGGGCGCAGAGTGCGCTGTGTATAACCATCATGTTAGCCTCTCCTGTGTAAGACAATATCAACTTACCCAGACTTTCTAATGTATAAACAGATTAATAAAATGACAACACACATGAATCCTCCAGGGCCCAGTGCACTATGTATAAAAGCCAAATAAGGGCTGCGCATTTAATCAAAATATACTGCACTGATGGCACATCCATACGTGCTGTGTCTCCCAGCACAGTCTCAAGAGCATGGAGGAGATACCAGGAGACCGGCCGTTACATGAGGAGAGCTGGACAGGGCCGAAGAAGGGCATCAACCCAGCAGCAGGACCGGTACCTGCTCCTTTGTGAGGAGGAACAGGAGGAGCACTGCCAGAGCCCTGCAGCATGACCTCCAGCAGGCTACTGGTGTGCAAGTTTCTGACCACACTGTCAGAAACAGACTCCATGTGGGTGGCATGATGCCCCACATCCTCTAGTGGGACCTGTGCTCACAGCCCAGCACCCTGCAGTTCGACTGGCAGGTCTGCCACTAGCACCCCATTCTCTTCACAGATGAGAGCAAGTTCACACTGAGCACATGTGACAAGCGTGAAAGAGTCTGGAGACGCCGTGGTGAAGGTTATGCTGCCTGTAACATCGTCCAGCTTGACAGGCTGGTGGTGGGTCAGTGATGGTCTGGTAAGACATATCCTTGGAGGGTCACACAGACTGCCATCTCACAGCCAATGGTACCTGACTGCTGTTAGGTACTTGGATGAAATCCTCAGAGCGATTGTCAGACCTGACACTGGTGCAGTGGCCCTGGGTTCCTCCTTGTGCAGGACAACGCCCGGCCTCATGTGTCCAGAGTGTGTAGGCAGTTCCTGGATGATGAAGACATTGATGCCATTGACTGACCCACATGTTCCCCTGACTTAAATCCAGTTGAGCACCTATGGCACGCTCGCATCAGTGCATCCAACGCTGCCAAGTATTGCCACAGACTGTCCAGGAGCTCAGTGATGTCCTGATCCAGGTCTGGGAGGAGATCCCCCAGGACACCACCCACACGTTGTCAGGAGTGTATACAGGCACGTGGGGGCCATACACACTGCTGAGTCACATTATGAGATGCTGTGATCTCAATTTGTTACTTTGTCATTTTGTTCTCTATACAATGAACATCTATAGAATGAACATCAGTAAAGATTTTCAACTATGTAATTCCCTCATCAAGATCCGATGTGTGATTTTATAGTTTTTTTGAGCAGTGTATAATGGAAATCACAATATGGCCAAGTGCAATATCCAAATTGCAGGAGCTGCTATTTTTTTTGATAAAGGTAAAATGTTTCCCAACATTGTTTTGCATTGTTAGCACCATAAGTGTTATGCTTCATGCTACAGAGACGGCCCGACCTACACATTTTTTCGGTGAAAATGAAATGAAAAAAATGACCATACCAACTGAAATTGCGATAGCTGCAAAAATAATAACAATAATAATTTAGCATATTTTGCCCTACGCCATGTGAGCCTCTCCCGTGTAGAAAAATATCAAACAGTTTATTAAAACAAGTAGCAAATCGTAGTCAGACTGTAATTTATAAACAGATTAACAAAACGAAAACACACATGAATCCTCCTCTGCCGGTGTCAGCTGTTTAATAGATACTGAATACATACAAGTTAAAATGAACAAGACTGGGTCTACACCTATAGTATATGTCTGGACCTCCTATGGTCAAATTGATTTTATAACTGTGACATCGTCTGACAAAGTCACCAAATGCATGAATTAAAGACAAAGACTGAGCTGTGATTTCAGCTGGATTTACTGTAACATGATCACTCACAGAGAAAGTTAGAAGAGACAGACTATCTTTATTATTTAGTCTCTCACACAGAGCACAGTCTGGATTCACAATAGTTTAGTCTTAATTTACTTCAACTCCAGAATGTAACAGACTTATTAGAGGCAGGTCATGTCTAACTCCCTCTGTTTGATATGTAAAGTTGGTCTTTGTCGTTAGTACGAAGCCTCGTTAAAGATGACTTCTCTCCCTCCCTCCCTCTCTCCTGCTCTCTCTGCTCGGTGTTTAGTTATTCCTCTGCCTCCTTCAGTAATAGTGATACATGTAATGAAAGTAGTTTATTTGCTGTAATGAAGCGAGGCTCAGTGTATTGGAAGCGCTCCCCCTCTTCCCTGCAGTTCCTGAGCAGCTGGGAAACCAGAGCAGCTCAGAGGACTGCGGTCAGACTCCGCTGACCAGTGGTTGAAATATCATCAGTCAGTGACATTCACAATTATAGGGCTATAGGGCTAACTTCAACATTCACTTCATCTTCATTCCATCAGTTTTAAAGGACAACAAGAGTAAAGCTTAACTCCTTTTCCATCCTGCTACTGGGACTTCTCGTTCTCTCTTTCAGAAACACTCAAAAAAAAAAAAAGAAAAAATCCAAAATCCACTGCAGTCACTTGTTCATGTCAGCAGGTACTTCATGGGAGTAAGCTGCTTACCTTTTCAACTTTATGACAATGAATGAGTCCATCTTGCCCGATGTAAAAAGTAGAGAATGCATCATATGACCTACAACAGATGACATTTGGATAAGTAAGATTGTAAAGACTTAAACACCTGAAGTCAAACATTCTGTATGATGCATATTTTATTTAAGCAAAGGCTTTAAAAATAGTGAATTACAGACAGACTAAACCTAGTAAGAGTTGGTAACAGCACCACCTTCAGCTTCTTGTTCTGTGCGTTACCTGTAAAGGTGAGTCTTGTCTTTGCGATAGAAGCGCAGCAGCAGAGAGTGGACGGGAAGGCCTCTGATCCTCCAGCGAGCCTTGATGGTCCCGTCCTCCATGTGCTTGGTGAGCTTCAGCACCTCCAGCCGAGCCTCGGCGTAGTAACAAAGACACAGCAGGCGCCACAGGGAGAGGGTGAGCTGGTACAGCACACGGCCTCTACACCAACACACACAGCGACAATCACAACCAGAGAAACCTGGATACAGTATGTAGTCAGAGGAGAGCAGTGTCTGTAATGATGCGTCACCATTAGCTCAAATTGAACAAACAGATTCACCTGGTCTTGGTATTCAAGAGGCCATTGATGAATTCCATATCGCTCGAGTACATGGTGTAATCGTGGTTCTTTATAAAGAAACTGGGAAGCTGGAAAACAAACAAATGAGTTCACTCAGTGTGTAGTAAGTACAACTACAGTCGAGAGCAATCTGGCACAAGAGCTCGACAATACATTCTATCTTAATGAAGCTGGCATTCAGCTGTTAAAGCAGACCAGCAGCAGCGTCACAGCGAGAGCGCCACTCATGCCTACGTTTCACAGCACATGTGTTATAGATGTAGTAAATGTTTTATAGTCAATTTGAAACACTGGAAGGATGAAATATATAAAAGAGCTGAATCAAAAACCGGCTTCCGTTCCAGAAATAAGAAACCGTCTTCAACATCCCACTGACATTTGTAGCTACAGTAAAAAATGAAGATCCAGCCTTGGAACAGAGCCAGTCTAATATTCTCGTTATATCACTGTCATTTTGGTTCATGCATCTGCTCAACACTCAAAAGAGCTGGGTAAACTGGATGTTGGATCAGAGGGTGTAGTGATATATTCTCAGGGGTCATAGCGCTGAGACAGCTCAGCCAATCACAGAGGAGCATGACGGCAACAGCTCAGCAAGAAAAAAGGAAAAAATACTTCACAACACTTTAGTTAAAAAGTTGGTCAGGAGCCAATGATGCACAGAATTAATGACCCTTATTAACCCAACACAGTGAAATTTCACATGGTTCATTAATATTCACAACGAAACATAACCACTGCAACTTTGGCATTAGTCTGTTACTGTTGGATATTTGCTACAACTATTTATTTTGTTCTCACCGATTCTTGAAATCGGCAGATTTCAGTGCAGTGACTTCGCTCCTAACAAGTGGCTTTATTATAAGACCTAATTTCAACCAAAATCCCAACAACGTGCTTTGTGCTGCCTCATCAACAAGCTTCCTACCTGTCCCTGGTCGGGTTAAAATATATACTTACATTCATTCATTGTAAAAATGAAAATAAAAAAGGTACAAGCGTAATTTGATCAAACTCCAACTGGCCAACATGATTTTTCCATTTTAATTGTGAATGTCTATAACACACAACCTTTCCCTCTCAATTTATCATCATTCCAGAACTGAGAATGCAGCTGTCAGCAACAGGGAGCCACTCTGGATACATGAATGGGGGTCGGTTCTGGTACTGTATTTTGTGGGTGCACGTTTGCAAAATGGGACCCATGTAGGACACTGATCACGGTAAGGTCTAACTATCCACAATTCAGTAATCTTACAGGAGGAGCTGGTTTGTTCCATTTGAACCCGGACGTCTGAATTTACGAGTTCCCTGTTGGAAATTTCAGCTGGAACGCTGCACTGAAGTTGGATTTCTGACTCGTGCGATCAGAAACCTCAAACCTCAAAATCCAATGGCTGCTCTGCACATTAACGAGAGTGAACGCTGTAGAAATTTACTGTTTATTAGCACTTCTGTCGTATTTGTGTCTTATTAAATCAGCACTGTCCAACTTCTATCGGTGAACATGTTGCTGCGGTGTTTGAATGCGCAAAATACCATTAATACGTTGTTGCATGCATTTTATCCTTATAGACATTTGAATTAAATTGTGTCATAATCAATGTATGAATTCTTCAGATATGGCCAAAGACATGTTTTGTGAGGTCACAGTGACCTTGACCTTTGACAACCAAAATCTTATTAGTTCATCCTTGAGTCCATGCCAAATTTGAATAAGCTCCCTGAAGGTGTTACTGAGGTATCGCCATCACCAGAATGGGACGGAGGCATAAACACACGTGTTACTTAAACGTTTCATGTTACTGGATGTTTGGGTTTAGAAGTCCTCACTTCCCCACCTCACCACTTCAGACCAGCAGTGACAGCCAGTGACGCTGCAACTTTAATTCACGCACAGTGAGTCTGCATAGAAAGAGCTGCAGCTGTGTTTTTACACCGGTCCATCTCACACACGTCTGAAAGAACACACACGCTTCTGTTGTAATCAATACAGCTATCACCAGAGGCCACGGAACACCTCGCTCACTCGTGCTATTTGCTCGTAATAAAGTCCTAAAGCGTGTTTTACACTTCACATCTATTTACTCATGTTTTACATGCGACACTGCAGTGATCGTATGTTGGTGCTGAGCACTGCCAAAACACTGATGACCTACAACTCCATACTGTGCCTGAACGCACCCTGTGTGAGAGACAGAGCACTGACGCTGATGCTGCTGCTAACACTATGCCTCCTGTGTAGATCATGTTATCAGACACAGTGTGTATTCTTACCTCTATCCTCAGTCTTTCATACATCGTGGCCAGTTTCTCCTCTCCTTCACTGTCTCCTTCAGTGTGCCCCCCCCCTGTAAGGCTACACAGAGTGGTAGGATGCAGAAGAGGCAGCTCCACAGGCTTGTTGTCAAGTCCAATATCCTGGTTCGATTTCAGCCCACTGCCAGGTACCGGCTCTGTGCCCGGGCAATGAAAACAATAAAACTGAGAGCCATACATGAACGGTGCAGGACACTTCTCCGCTTCAAACAGGCTTCTGAAACAGCCATGCTCTCTCTCTACAGCATCAACACCGTTTCTCCTGAAGCTGTCCATGCTGATGTCATCCTCCCTGCTGCCATCCACCGTGGTTAGGGAAAAGGAGAACTCAGAGGACTTGTGAGCCCCCAGAGCGAGGAGCTCTCCTAGTTTATTGTGACCAAACAGAGGGATCTCCAGCAGGGTGTGGAGGCCGTCCGACTCGCCCGGTCGCACAAGCACACACACACTGAGAGCCTCCTCCCAGTCCTCTTCGTAGTAACCCCCTCTCTGAGGCTGGCTGGCATTGTGGAACGGGTGGGACAGCACCGGCTGCTTATTGTTCTGATATCTCAGGCTGTTGGGCGGCGCCAGGGCCCATGATGCACTGGTCAGGGGCCGTGTCTGACGGATCCACAACCAGTCGAAGGCCTGAAAGGGCAATAAGGGCTTGTATGTTAAAAATCATTTCACCATACAAACAACATTTGCTCAGATACTGTGTTGATGCTGACATTTCATTACAATGGCAGTGTGTGCATCCTGTACAGAGACAGGTCCAGGACATGGTTAGGCTAGCTTAGCACAAAGACTGGAAGAAAGGGGAAACTGCTAGCCTTTAAATTAAAATACAAACAACTATAAAGCTGTGTGAATTATACTGTAAGTTGTATCTAATCCAGGGCTCCAGACTAACTTTTCCACTGGTAGCACTAGTGCTACTAACTGTCTCAGCTGGTATTAATTATCATGGTATGGTATTAATCAATAACCTTGCATGTTGATTAATAGTTGAGCAATTATTCTCATCTAACTGCTGAAAAGAAGAAGGGAGGGGATCAGAGCTTTTGGTGATGCATTGGTCCCTGCAGGTTTTGAGTTTCTTACTGTCGTTGTACAACTTTAACCTTTTCGACCTGAACTGTGTTGACCCGCAACCACAGCCATAGCGCTTTAAAGTGGTCCTTTTTCTTCTTTACTGGCTCAGTCGGTCTCCCTCTGCCTGCACTCTCATCATCCGTGGTTTTGCAAATGTGCACTGATGATGAAAGTGCAGGTAGAGAAAGACCGACTGAACCAGTGAAGAAGAAATAAAAAGTATTCCAGAGGGTCACGCGCACAAATATTGTCAAACCTTCACCAATTCAAATGTGAAATGAAAGAGGGGATCAAGCAGATTACCTGGCTGAGAGTCCAGCTCTGTTTTGTGATGGGTTGCCTTCTGCCATGGCTGCGGACACAACCCACCCAGAAGGCGATGCCCCCTCTGCTCACAGCCATTCACCACAGGGGCCGAGGCAACCCCAGTCACAAGCTAGGCATCACCCGCAACACACAGGACGCCGCAAAGACACACACACACCGTGTTCTTAGGACCTTATGACTGTGGACGACTCCCAACTACAGCAGCAGGTTTTCCACCTCCACAAACCTAAGACCACAGAGAGGAGAGGGCAGAGCTAGTGACAGTGAGACCCCCAGAGTTTCCACCAGGACACTGGCCATTTATGCCGCTTTACTTTGACTTACATGAAAGTAAACTGAATACCTTTTGGAATTTGAAAAGTTGGTCAGTCAAAACATGCATTCTGAACATATCACTTTAGGGTCTGAGTAATTGTATTTTAATAGATAATGAAAATAATCCATAGTTACAGCCCTAATTGGGACAGAAGATAAAATGATGATGACACTATGATAACTTTTCAAAGCTGTAAAATTTTGTCACATACTGTAATTAATTGCTGCACAGTGTTTGTAAACTCATTGCTCTTGAACTTTCCTGGATTGTATTTCATTGTCTCACCAGTAGTTGACGCAACAATCAATGCAGCTCTTTGTGTTTTTTTTTATTTTTTTTTTTTTATTGCAAGACCTGGTTTGCTGTGGGCTGTGAAACCAAGAGAAACAAGAGCTGACAGATCCAAAAAAGCTGTGTGGAGCTGAGGGGATCTGCAGAGTGGGTGATAATTCTCTGTGGTTGGTCACTATGAGCAACATCTTTCACACTATAAATAGTCATTTGATCCATTGTTGATGTACAATAATTATGTGCAGCTTTAAAGACAGGAACAATATCATTTTGGCAGATACTTAATGTTGAAGTATCAGTATAGGAAATAAAAAGGTCAAGCAAATTCTAGTTGAAAGCACTGATGGGGTTTTCTCCGACTTGGGTCCACTGAGGTTTTCTGAGCCAATGCCAGGAGCACATGACCTGCAGCAGACCACAAGTTTATAATCAGAGACTGCATGGTGACAGAGGCTGACTTTACCAGACATGAACATACTACAAAGTAAATGTTTCACCAGACTGCAATCTTACAACTTGTGCACAAGTGAAAAGGAGCTGTATCTTCATTATAAACCTACTTAGTGAAGAAAATTGCTTGAAGACCTCACGCAACCATCATTTGTGAGCTGTGGTTTCTGACATTTTAAATACAATTATAAACGGTTCACTTAATATAAACTTTATAGTGATCAATAAAGAGTAGCGTTAGTCGCAGCCCTAATACAACGTCCTACAAATACATCAGATGTCATTACTAAATATCCTCAGCTAATGAGCTAGTGCTGGTCATTTGTAGGCATGGCAACACTTTCGGGTTATTTCAGTAAGAATCAAGAATCCCCATTTGGCGACAGAACAGAGACAACACTTTACTGTTGTAGTTTTAAATAAACTGCTCTAACAAGGAGAGATTAGCGCCACTATTTCTCACTATAGCCTCATCCTTTATGTAATGTCATTCAATTAGAGTTGCATTTTAAGTCGCTATTGATCACTATTCAGTTACATTTTAGAAGAGGCCGTTTTCTCCACAAATAGCCAGGACACAGGGTCGACATATCGTCCCTTAAACGTTGACACTACCTTCCATGCTGTTAAGCTAGCGCTGGCTGCCCACCGTGACAGCCAATGATAGCTACTAGCTTGCTAGGCTAACTCTCTACCAGCTATAGTGAGCTAGCCACCGGCTTGGCAAATGTCCACCTGTAAGGTTACCTTTTACAGACGAAAACCCGCTGAAGTCCTGCTAGATGCAATGCTCCTCCAGGAGACGTTTTGTACGGCAATGACGGGTAGGTTAAGGCTAGTAACAAGCTAGTTAGCATTACTTAGCTAACTCACACAAATGTCATTCCAGCCCTGTATGTCCTTGCCGGGCCAAACACAACTCACGCAGCCAATGGTAATGCAGCCAATGATAATGCTGCTTTCACTGCTGTTGGAAACAGGGCTACTGCCCCGACGACCACGAACTTCTTCTTTTTGTAATGGTGGGTGGCAACCAACGTTAAGGCGTATTACCGCCACCTACTGGAGTGTGGATCGGAGTTACTGTAAAATGAAAAAATAAATTATATTTATTAATCCAGTTTATCTCTCTCTCTCTCTCTCTCTCATTATTTAGTTATTATATAACTTACCTGTTTACATTTTATTAACTCTTAAAGTTATGCATAATGAGGGAATGGCCTCTTTGAGTGACAGGTGGGTGAGCTAGAGACCAAAACTGTTTTGGTAACACATGTTTATTTATTACCAGGTGAGCCACCACTGGAAACAATAATTACTATTTGCAGCTCATGTGTTGTTAAGTTGATGAAGATGTTTTCTGAATTTGTTTGCATGTATGTGCATCTGTTTCCGAAACTGCAGTGCATTGAGCTCTCAGGGCCACCATACTTTTTTCTTAGTGAGGTTCCTATTCCTATTGTAAATGAAAAGGAAATGAGCTTCAGTGCTTCCTATCTTATCTCCTTCAACATAGTACAATTCCTTTCGGCAGCAACCTTTGTCACATATTTGTAGTTTAACCCCAGAGCATCTATTTTATGTTTGTGACACGATCTAAAACTTCTGGAAATCCTTGTCTGATTGACTGAGCTCACACCCGTCGCTATGGGCGGGCCATAGGGGGCCTGGCCCGCCCCCAAAAATGCTTGTGCCCCCCCCCCCCACTTGAGGCACAGATCTCTTAAAGAGATTACTTTAATTCTTATTTTATATTATCATAGTAGCCAATTTCGTGTTGAGAAATACTAATGTTGTATTATTTATCATTAAAACATTAAAAATATAAAGAAACAATGGTGTGATTTTGTTTGATTGATGGGAATGTACACTGCAACAGCCTATCACGGCCTTACAGGAAAGGAAGTTACGCTACGTACGTGAGGTAGCCTGCGTCAATGTAGCCTGCGTCAATGTAGCCGCTCAACAGTTACCGCGCATTTTTGAAAGTGAAGCTGGATGAGTTTTCACCGGCTTACTATTACATTTCTAATTCATCATGGATATTCGTAAGTGGTTGAAAAGCCCAGCAACAGTCTCCTCTGCCAAATCGGATACGACACCGACGCCTCCTGATGTCGCTGGAGAAGCAGACCGTGGACGACAGTCTGAGCCCGTTGCTAGTAGCTCCGTGGAGCCCGACCCTGGGCCTGGCAGGACCTGCAGCGGCCACGGAGCGGAGGCTACTAGCAGGTCAAGTGCAACCGCGACTGGGGCAGTTATTTGGGCCACAACTGCCTGTTGGATCAGTGGGCGTGAGTGACCTCGGCACGGACAAACCCAAACAGGTTGTGTTGAAGAAATATCCAGGCAAAATGTTTGGTTCAAAAAAATGATCATTTTCCTCTAGCTGGTATTTGAACAGGGACTGGCTTGAGTACTCGGTGGAAAAGGACGCTGCGTTTTGTTTTGCCTGCAGGAAATTCAAATCTGTATCATCGGACGCGACCTTCTCCATTAAGGGATTTAATGATTGGAAACATGCAATTGAAACAGGCAAGGACTTAAATAAGCATGCAGCTTCAAAAGAACATTTAGCCTGTGAAGCAACGTGGAGAGATTCAGAAACACGTGGACAGGGAAAGAGATTTCCACTCTCTTAAATTCAGAACAACTGGCTCCCAACAGATTCTACATGTCAGCCGTAATAGATATGCTGGAGTTTTTAGTGGTGAATCAATTGCCGTTACGTGGAGATAATGCTGGTTTTAGATAGGTTTAAAGTCTCTGTGCGTGTGTATGTGCGTGCGTGTGTCTGTGTCTAATGGCAATGCATATCCCTCTGTTGACTGCTTTGAAATGCAATGTTTGAGAGATGCTTCTGGTGTTACATCTAATATGTTATATATTTCAGTGTTTTATGGATATTCATAACGTTGCTTCTATGTAATGTATTGCTTTAAACTATGAGGACTGATGTTGTCGGCTATACCTGGTCATATTGCTGTTTGTTATGTTTAACGTGATGATTACATGATGCGCGAATACAGTATAGGATTATTAAAAATATACGTACGGTAGGTTAATAATAATTGTGCCCTCCCATGCATTTCTTATGCCCCCCTTAAGACTGATGTCTGGCCATGGGTCTGACTGAGCTAAATATATATTTCTTCTCTTTCAAATCAGTGAGGAATCATCATGAAAAACAAGCATATTGATTTTATAGTTAACAATATCACCATCATAACATAATACTACATGAATATTGTTTCAATAACCCCATCCTCCCATCGTGTAATGTGCTAAAGTTTAGTCTAGTTTATTAAAAACAATCCTAGTGTAAGTGCAGTCAGGTTCTTATTGAACTCTCCTTCACATCTTTCTTTCAACTCATGATGTTTTGCACAGAGGTTGATGAGAAGCAGTTAGAGAGGAGATTATTTAGACTTTTCCACCACAGCCATTGGTGGCCAGTCATGTGATTTCCTGTAAATGCAGCGAAGGGTGGGGTGGGGGGGACTCAAACTGAAGGTGTTCAGTCAGATCAGAGTTCAGACTCCATTTTACCTGGACAGAGCAGGAAGAGGGAACTTGAAGGGTGAGGCAGGTAAGTGTTAACACAACATTATTATTATTTTACTGTCAAAGTGTCTGAGTCAGTTTCTCCCTGTGAACTATGGCGGGAAGAAGAGTCTTAGTGAGCTTCTGTCCACACTAAGACACTGAGAGAAAAGGGAACAACATGAGGTGTGGTACTTCCTGTTCTCTCAGTCAGAATCAACAGTTTGACTCAACATTGTGATGAGCTGAATAATACACATGAAAACTGACCAGGTGGAGTTTATTATACTGTATACTGTGTGTATGTATGTGTGTGTGTGTGTGTCTCAGACTGACTGAGGTCCTGAAGATGAGTGATTGGGTGGAGGACGAGGAGGACAGAGCAGAGTCTACAGGATCCACCAGTCTGTCTGTGAAGAATGACCGGTCCAAAGATCTTGATCCTCCAGAACTCAGTACTGAACCTGGACCCTCAGACACACCGTAAGAGACTTGCTACAGACCTGTGAACCTATAAACTGTCACTGTAACACTTCCTCCGTAGTGTCACAGAAAACAAGTTGTTCCTGGTTCTGTTGACATATCAGTGTATTAATACTGACTGCTGATTCCGCTTGTGTCTTGTGAAATGATGAGATTTAAAGAAGTCACTAATTACATTTGATTTAGTTTATGTGCAAATGTTGCGTATCCTATTTTCACCATGGTCAATTTTCATTCTGCTGTTGATTACAGCTCATCTGTATCAAGTAGGCTTATTATCCCCGACAGGCTGAAGCAAGCTGCAATTACGTGACCGCCATCATCAGCGATATTTACTGCCATCAGACACTTGTATGACCATCGCATACTTACATGAGCATGATACCAATGGCAGTGCTGTCGTGGTAAAAGCGGGGTTTTAAAGCAGCATAGAGAGATTCAGATGTTTTTGATTAAAGCAAATCTTTTTTCTTCTTTTTTTTTTGTGAAGGGCATAATGTTGTTAGCATGTGTTCTACACCTGATTATTTTTCTGTGATGTGCAAAGATGCTACAGAAAGATCTGTAGCAATAGTTCTAGTTCTTCAAACTAACAGCACAGAGCTGGAGTCAGTATGTGGTTAGCCTAGCTTAGCATAAATACTGCAAGCAGGTGTAAACAGCTAGCCAGGCTCTGTTCAAAACCTACCAAGATCCTAATTAAATGCCCAGTCTGTACACACCTCTATGTAGAGAGATAGAGCTGCAGCAGCAGCAACGCAGAAGAGAGGCAGCCGATCTTACATCACATGTTCATAAAAGAGAAAAATGTTTATCCTTAGCCTGACTTTAATCTTTGGAAATTATTGCTAGTCTTAATGCCCTGATGACTGATATTAAACCTGACTGTTTAATATCAGTCAGGTTTTCATTCAGTTCGTCACTCTCTACTTGTTTTCCTCTACGTTCTCTCTCTCCTCCTCCTGTGTCCTCCCTTAGGCTGGCTCATGTTACTGAAGGCCCGCCCTCTTGAGGTTGGCAACTAATCAGAACAGAGATGTCAACCTGTGACTGTGACGTGTTAGTGATAAAGAAATGTCTTCACAGAGAGAACAGAAGCTGTGTGTCCATGGAGGAGCAGCTGTCCTTCTGTGCTCTGTGTCAGGGGGTCCTGAAGGATCCGGTCTCTACCAGCTGTGGACACTGGTTCTGCAGACCGTGCTTCACCACATACTGGGACCAGTCTGGTTCTGCAGGAGACTCCTCCTGTCCCCAGTGTGGACAAAGACCCAGAACGAGACCTGGACTGCAGACAGCCAGTCAGACCAGCACTGAACAAAGTGAGACTGATCATCTGTCTGCTGATGTCATCATTTCTGAAACCAGGACCTGTTGTTTTATACAGTCATTTGTTCTATCACACAACATTGACATTTAAGATGATTATAAATACCACAACATTAAAAAAATATTTTCTTTGTTGTCTTTAGTTTTTCTGGAGTTGATGAAATTCATTCATCAGATTCTCAGATTCTCTTTCTTCAGTCTGACATTGTCTCTTCTCCTTCAGCAGATGGTGGTCTGCAGGAGGTTTTAGATCAACATAAGATCAGTCTGAAGAGCAGATGTCAGCGTGTGACTGAAGGAACTGATGGAAGAGGAAGTGGAACCCTCCTCAACAGGATCTACACTGAGCTCTACATCACAGAGGGACAGAGTGAAGAGGTTAATACCCAACATGAGGTGAGGCAGCTGGAGACAGCTTCCAAGATGGAGACCCTCCATGACGCTCCAATCAGGTGCCACGACATCTTTAAGGCCTTACCTGACCAACAGAGACACGACATCTCTGAAGCCTTACATAACCGACAGAGACCCATCAGAGTGGTTATGACGAACGGCGTCGCTGGGATTGGAAAAACCTTCTCAGTGCAGAAGTTCTCTCTGGACTGGGCAGAGGGTTTGGAGAACCAAGATGTCAGTCTGCTGGTTCTGCTTTCGTTCAGGGAGCTGAACCTGATCAGAGATCAGCAGTACAGTCTTCTCAGGCTGCTTCATGTTTTCCATCCAACATTACAGAAGGTCACAGCAGAGCAGCTCGCTGTCTGTAACGTTCTGTTCATCTTTGACGGCCTGGATGAAAGCAGACTGTCACTGGATTTCAATAACAGGGAGGTTGTGTCTGATGTCACACAGGAGTCATCAGTCAACGTGCTGCTGACAAACCTCATCAGGGGGAATCTGCTTCCCTCGGCTCTCGTCTGGATAACTTCCAGGCCTGCAGCGGCCAATCAGATCCCTCCCAGATGTGTTGACAGGGTAACAGAAGTACGAGGCTTCACTGACGCTCAGAAAGAGGAGTACTTCAGGAGGAGATCCAGTGATGAAGATCTGTCCAGCAGAATCATCTCACATGTCAAGACATCCAGGAGCCTCCGCATCATGTGTCAAGTCCCATTCTTCTGCTGGATCACTGCTACAGTTCTGGAGCACATGTTGACCACAGACCAGAGAGGAGGAGAGGAGCTGCCCAAGACCCTGACCGACCTGTTCTCACACTTCCTGCTGGTTCAGACAAAGAGAAAGAAGCACAAGTATGATAAGGGACATGAGACGAGTCCACAGGAGCTGATGGAGGCTGACAGGGAAGTTCTTCTGAAGCTGGGGAGGCTGGCGTTTGAACAGCTGGAGAAAGGAAACATCATGTTCTACCAAGAAGACCTGGAGCAGTGTGGTCTTGATGTCACAGAGGCCTCGGTGTACTCAGGACTTTGCACTGAGCTTTTCAAAAGAGAGTGTGTGATCTTCCAGAAACCAGTCTACTGCTTTGTTCATCTGAGCGTTCAGGAGTTTCTGGCTGCAGTCTACATGTTCCACTGTTACAACAAAAGGAAGACAGAAGTCCTGAAGAACTTCCTGGGAGAAGACTCTGATTATTACAACACTAACACCAACATGAACACAGGGGTCCTGAAGAACTTCCTGACAGAAGACTACAAATACAGGGACTTAACCCCAAAGTCTTTTTTAAAGTTTTCTGAGATGTTTGGAAATGATCATCCATCTCTGGATGTCTTTCTGATGGCAGCCACAGAGAAATCCCTCAAAAGTGAAAATGGTCACCTGGACCTGTTTGTTCGCTTCCTTCACGGCCTCTCTCTGAAATCCAACCAGAGACTCTTGGGAGGTCTGCTGGGTCGGACAGAGAACAGTCCAGAAATCATCCAGAGAGCCATCAACAACCTGAAGGAGATGAACAGTGACAAAATCTCTCCTGACAGAAGCATCAACATCTTCCACTGTTTGACGGAGATGAACGACCACTCAGTTCATCAGGAGATCCAAGAGTTCGTGAATTCAGAGAACAAATCAGAGAAGAGACTCTCTGAGATCCACTGCTCAGCTCTGGCCTACATGCTGCAGATTTCAGAGGAGGTTCTGGATGAGTTGAACCTGGAGAAGTTCAACACATCAAAGGAGGGACGACGGAGACTGATCCCAGCTGTGAGGAACTGCAGAAAGGCTCGGTGAGTCCAGACATGATCATTATAATTATTGATCAGTGGTTTAGATGAGTAGTTTAGTCAAATTCAGTTTTCATTTTCTTCTCATTATTCTTAGTTTTGCATTGAAAAAATTGCACGTCGACTTTGAAAATGCGTCAATATCAGTATTTTAAGTCAAAGAATAATTTCCCATACTTTGATTTATTTGTGGCCGCCAGTCACTATTAACCACCATATATTTATTTTCTATTCATCATTAATGCTCACACTGCTCTTTTGTCCTCTTCTCTCTGGAAGAGAGCTAAAAGGAAAGCTTTCTGTATGTAGATCTAATGTCACGCGGTGAGGTCAAGTTGGGGTTTTGTCCTGTCTCCATGTCTTGTCATTTCAATCAATTCTAGTCCTGTTCTGAATTTTTTTTTTTAATAATATGAGACAAAAACGGCTGCACGGTGGTGCAGTGGTTAGCGCTGTCACCTCACAGCAAGAAGGTTCCGGGTTCGAGTCCCGGCTCGGCCGTGGGATCTTTCTTTGTGGAGTTTGCATGTTCTCCACGTGCCAGTGTGGGTTCTCTCCGGGTTCTCCGGCTTCCTCCCACAGTCCAAAGACATGCAAAATGGGGAATAGGCTAATCGGATACTCTAAATTGACCATAGGTGTGGCTGTGAGTGTGAATGGTTGTCTGTCTCTATGTGTTTGCCCTGCGATGGACTGGCGACCTGTCCAGGGCGTACCCCGCCTCTCACCTGAAAAGATGCTGGGATAGGCTCCAGCCCCGCGACCCTACTAGAGGGTAAGCGGAAGAAAATGGATGGATGGATGAGACAAAAACAGTCTGCTCAAATTAAAGGTGCTACTGTACATTGAAATGAGTGTGAAAGTTTAGCTGAACAGGTTCGTGATAAAACATAGTGTAACCACTGCACAAGTCATCACATTTGTAAAAGTCAAGACCTCCTCAATGTCCTTCCCTCGAATGTTAACTGGCTGAAGGGTGAGCCTAGACCTCCGAAAGTCAATGACCATCTCATTGGTCTTGAAGGTGTTCAGAAGGAGGCAGTTCTTGTTGCTCCATTCACTGAACGCCATTGTTAGATCCCTGTACTCCTCTTCTTGCCCATTCCTGATACGCACCACAATAGGTGTGTCATCCGAGTATTTCTGGATGTGGCAAGACTCAGAGTTGTATTTGATTTTTTTAAAGATTCCTGAATACAATTATTGGACTCCATCAAAAATCTCTCTCTTGGGAACGATGATAAATATAGGAGATGCAACAAAATCAGGGCATACTGTCTTATTTGCTATACAAATGTGAAATGGTGCATAAATTCTGGTTAGACATAGTTAATTGTATTAATAACATACTAAAGACAGATCTCAGTGTGAATCCAACATTATGCATATTGGGTATGTTGCCAATGAGAGTTAATCTGCCCTCAAAGGTGTGTTCCTGGGTGAAACTGGCCTTAATAACAGGAAGCAGGGGCACTTCAGTGGGTCACTTGCTCGAGTGCGCACTATTGGAGCTCGGCCCTTGCAGCGGTGCCCTGGGTTGGAGTCAAAAGCATGGCCCTTTGGTGTGTGTCATCCTCTCTCTCTCTCTCCCCAACTTTCCTGTGTCTCTCTCACTGCTACTATAATAAAAGAATAAAAAGCCTGAAAAAATTACTTAAAAAAATAAAATAACATGAAGCAGAATAGTGTTAAGACAGTGGAAGTCAAAAGAGCGTATCAGTGACTGAATGAATGAATGTTTGTATACTGAAAAAAACAAAAGAGGTTTAATTACTAAAAAAGAGATGAGCTGAACCATGGATGTGAAAAGCAGATGTTCATCACATTATCATGTCATCATATGCATTGGCTGTATTTTTATTACAAATTGTCTGATTTTATTCTAACACATTTTATATTTTCTCTTATCACAGACTTGCTGACTGTGGACTCTCAGAGACTCACTGTGACGTTGTGGCCTCAGCTCTGAAGTCCAGTCCCTCCCATCTGATAGACCTGGACCTGAGTGTAAACAACCTGAAGAATTCAGGAGTTAAGATTCTGTCTGCTGGACTGGAGAGTCCAAACTGTAGATTGGAGACTCTGAGGTCAGTTCACTGACTTGAGCTGTTGTAGTTTTTGTATATATTCAATCAAAATCTTTCAAGTTTCAGTCTGTCATTGGTTGGTACATTATCAGGATTTCTGTGTGAGGATTTTGAAAAATCATTCAGTGAAGAAAAATGACTCTATGATGTAATAACTACCAAAAGAAGGAAAGTGAGAGCAGTCGTAGTGTTTGTGAACCAGAGCAGCAGAGAAATTACATAGTTTGATTTTGAAATTAGAAAGTTGATGAGAATCAAACATCTCAAAGATCTTCTGCTTTTTCTGATTTGAACATGACCAAAGCTGCAGCTCTCTTCAACCAACACATATTGAAGCTGTTGTTCTGTTCATGTCTGCACTGCAGAATCATCTGAAGAAACCGACCTTCAGACTGCAACACAAACCAAATTAAAGCAGGGCCAGTGGCTGACTTGGGAAAGTGTAGAGAAGAAGAAACTCAGCTGGGACATGGAAGCATGTATATATGTACATGCACTCACTTTATTAGGTACACCTGTTCAACTGCTCATTAAATATCTAATAGGCCAATCACATGGCAGCAACTCAGTGCATTTAGGCATGCAGACATGGTCAAGACAATCTGCTGCAGTCCAAATCGAGCATCAGAATGGGGAAGAAAGGTGATTTAAGTGACTTTGAACATGGCATGGTTGTTGGTGCCAGTTGGGCTGGTCTGAGTATTTCAGAACTGCTGATCTACTGGGATTTTCACAAACAACCATCTCTAGGGTTTACAGAGAATGGTCAGAAAAAGAGAGTGAGCGGCAGTTCTCTGAGCGAAAAGGCCTTGTTGATGCCAGAGGTGGGAGGAAAATGGTCAGACTGGTTGGGGCTGATAGAAAGGCAACAGCAAATCAAATAACCACTTGTTACAACCGAGTTATGCAGAGGAGCACACGAGAACACGTGGAACCTTGAAGCAGATGGGCTACAGCAGCAGAAGACCACACCAGGTGCCACTTTTGTCAGCTAAGAACAGGAAACTGAGGCTACAATTTGCCCGGGCTCCCCAAAATCAGACAATTAAAGATTGGAAAAATGTTGCCTGGTCTGATGAATCTCGATTTCTGCTGAGACATTCGGATGGTCGGGTCAGAATTTAGTGTAAACAGCATGAAAGCATGGATCCATTCTGCCTTGTATCAACAGTTCAGATTGGTGGTGGTAGTGTAATGGTGTGGAGAATATGTTCTTGGCACACTTTGGGCCCCTTAGTACCAATTGAACATTGTTTAAACGCCACAGTCTACCTGAGTATTGTTGCTGACCATGTCATCCCTTTAGAACCACAGTGTACCGATCTTCTGATTGCTCCTTCCAGCAGGATAAGGTGCAATGTCACAAAGCTCAAATCATCTCAAACTGGTTTCTTGAACATGACAATGAGTTCACTATGCAGAGTAGGATCAGTTGAAAGTCGCCATCTTGAAGGAACAGAGATGGGATAGGTGCAGACAGCAAGTGGAGTAATACAGTATATGATGCAGGCAGCAGCTCAGCCAGAACAGGAACCTGAGGCTCCAGAGCTAGCTGTCAATGTTTTCCCCAGTGACCTTGCAAAGCAGCAACATGATGATCCCACTCTTTCAGACTGTTTCAGTGAGGCACAGAAAAACTCCACTATCAGCTTCCTTAACCCATTTATACCGGGTGCTGCATAGCGCAACATTGCTCCTCCCGCCGGTTGCTGCGTAGCACAGCATTGAGTCTCAATGCAGAAGATGGGTCCTGTAACATACCAGATCCACATGCCTTACCGGAAACAGCCCAACCAGACCATCCACATTAATATGCTCAAGAAGTGGCACCCTTGTCCCGCCTCCACACCACCAGCAGCTCAAACACTTTTTTATCATGGCAGTGAGGGACAAAGAGGAGCCAGCAGAGCAGTTCTTGCCTGACCCAGAGCCAGAGACGCAACTGGACCTGGAACACCTGCCTGAGGAGAAGAGGGGGGAGCTTCTTCACCTCTCCACCTTTTCCTGGATACCCCTGGGTCTACAGGGTTCCAGAGCACCTATTGTCGGTACTGAAGAAGGAGCTGGAAGTGATGAGGGAGATGGGGGTTATAGAATCTTCATCCAGTGAATGGAGTAGCCCCATCATCTTAGGTCCCAAAAAGGATGGCACCTTGAGGTTCTGTTTGGACTTCAGGAAAGTGAATAGAGTAAGTAAGCTCGACTTCCCCTCACCCCAGAGAGCAGAGAGATCACTGCCTCCAGAACCCCTTTTGACCACTTTCAGTTCACTGTCCTCCCTTTCGGCCTCCATGGAGCACCAGCTACATTCCACCTGCTGATGGACAAGGTCTTAGCAGGAAAAGAGTCCTTTGCAGCAGCATACCTGGATGACATCGTGGTCTACAGCAGCTGCTGGGAAGACCACCTTCGTCACCTCCAG
This sequence comes from Seriola lalandi dorsalis, assembly GCF_002814215.2. Lineage (NCBI taxonomy): Eukaryota > Metazoa > Chordata > Actinopteri > Carangiformes > Carangidae > Seriola > Seriola lalandi. Next base: position 459,031 of record NW_019525505.1, read on the forward strand.
GACGTTTTGCTCAGGATCAGGGGGGCCAGACTCACCATTCTTCCGGATAAGTGCTCCGTGGCCAAGATGGAGACTCAGTACCTGGGTTTTGTGCTGGGGAACAGGGTGCTGTGTCTGGGAGTGGGGAAAGTGGAAACCATCAAGAATGCAGAGAGGCATACTACGAAGTCTCAGGTGAGGTCTTTCCTTGGTCTCGTGGGGTGGTATGGTCGTTTCATTTAACATTTTCCACCCTGGCAGTCCCCCTTACCAACCTCACCAGGAAAAACCAACCTGACAAGGTTCAGTGGACAGCAGAATGTGAAGAGGCCTTCCAGAGATTGAAGGGGTTGCTATGCACTGAACCCATCCTGAAGAGCGCAGACTTTGAAAAGCCTTTCACTGTCCAGACCGATGCATCTGATGTGGGCATTGGAGCAGCGTTGCTGCAGGGGGAACCAGGCAGCCTCCAACCCATTGCATAAATAAGCAGGAAGCTTCTGAAGCATGAAGTACGGTATTCAGTGGTTGAGAAGGAGTGTCTGGCCATCAAGTGGGCGCTAGACCCATTGAAGCACTAACTACTGGGGAGGAAGTTCGCCCCTGAAACGGATCATCGTTCCTTGACCTGTTTGGCAAACGTGAAGGACACCAACGCCAGGATCACCAGGTGGTTCCTCGCACAGCAGACTTTTGACTTCATGGTCCAGTACAAGAAGGGCCATGAGAACTGTGCTGCAGACTTCCCAGAAATCCATGTAAAACATCATGTTATATTTAATTGTAAATTGTATGAATCTTAAGTCTAAAAGTTAAATGTTAAATCTAAATATTAAATCTAAATCTACATCTAAATGTTAAATCTAAATCTACATGTTAAATTTAAATCTATATGCAAATTTACATGAATTTCTGTCTCAAATGAGAGGAAAATGAGCAAAATGTCAGGAAAGTGAGCTAAATATTCAAAATATATCAGCTAAAAAATTGTGACAATTTTTACATTCGACACCCCATCCAGCTGGTTGGTTTGGAGGATTTCCAAGATGAGGTGAATGTTGTTTGGTTCATGGAGGTTCAGGCAGTCTGCTGATTAGCTTAGTACACTGTTACTGCACTAATTAACATGCTAATTATCTTAGCAGGCTAGGTAATGCTTTGTGCTGTTTTTACTTGTGCACCTGCACAGGTAAAAACAGCACATTGAAAATAATATTAACTATACCTTCTCATTCAGTGAATATGAGCTAAATAAATCTCTGATGTTTTACAGTAGGAGGCTCTGAACTCTACTTGATGGTGAACTGGTTGTTGCTGTAGGTCACAGAATCTGCTGTAACACCAGCGGTAGATTGACACCGAGCACTTTAGTCCAACATGTCGTACTGAGGTCAGCAGCATATGATGAATTTGTGTTGACATGAAGAGGTGTATGAATGTTGTGGTGACATTTGGATGATGACTGTAGAAGGCTGACATTATGATGATCCACAATAACAGAAGGACAAAGTTCCTCTATTCGTTTTAGACTAAGACCAATTATTGGGACATATCTGATTGATTATCAATGATTTTATCTACATCTTTTATTCATAATTCAGATTAGAGGGCTGTGGTTTATCAGAGATCAGCTGTGCTCCTTTGGTCTCTGCTCTGAAGTCCAACCCGTCCCTTCTGAGAAACCTGGACCTGAGTATCAACAACCTGCAGGATTCAGGAGTGAAGGAGCTGTTCGGTTTTCTGGAGAGTCCAGACTGCAGACTGGAGACTCTGAGGTCAGTTCACTGACTGTTTCTGTTGTAGAGCTTATATATTTGTCCCAAAACTGAACCTTATTAATATTGACTCATAACTTGAATCATTCACTTTGATTTACACCTATAAGATGCTGCAGTTCAAAATACAAGAACCCACACAATCTCACCACAGTGTTTCATGGAAAAGGTCTTGCAGTATTCCAGTGAAGTTCCACAATGTGTAATCCACAGAATGGTATCCTCTTTAAAGTCCACTGGAAGCCCCCTCCATAGCTGGTCTGCGTTCTCCTGTTGAGGTAGGGGTAAGGCTGGACCCAAATGCAGCCGAAAACACAAGGGAGTAAATGGTTTAATGACAAAAACTAACTGGAAGCTGGAGACCTGGGACTGTGGCTGGAAGCTGGAGTTCTGGGGCTGAGGCTGCTTGGGGAACCGGTGAACTGGGAACCAGGGGCTCCCACCCCTAGATACCTCCCAGGGAACGCTGACCGGGTTCCCCTAAAAGGAGACGGCTCAGGGACCTCAAAAAAGCCTTGAAACTGGCGTAGACTGCTGGGTCCATTTCTTTAGTCCGTTCGTTCTGTCAAGGTAGGGGTAAGGCTGGACTGTAATGTAGCCGAAAACACAAGGGAGTAGGTGGAAAATAGTTTAATGACAAAAAGTAACTACTTACAAAAACTCAAAATCCAAACAGGCAAAATAGGGAAAGACAGGCAAACCAACAGAACAGGAAACCGAAGCACGAGGGCACACAAGAACCACAACCGGAGACACAGGGGACAACAAAAGCAGACACCGAGGACAATTAGAGCAGGAACCGGAAGCTTGAGGTAACAAGGACAGGTAACACCGTGGACATGAACAGACGAACGGACACAGACAAAGGGGAGCACAGAGACTAAATACTCAGGAGGAGGGGAGACAATGAGACACAGGTGCAACACATTAGGGCAGGGCAGGTAATCACACAGGAGGAAGTAAAGTACCTGAAACGAGACAAGAGGTGAGTATCAAAATAAAACAGGAAATACGAGGCAAAGAATGCTAAATTCGAACATGAAATGTCCACCATGGCAAACCATGACATCTCCTCTCTCTGCGCTGTCGTCAACCCCCCCCCCCCAATTAAAACCTAACTGTGGAATGAAAATAATAACAACAAAAAGCTCATTTCCACACCTATGTTGACTTAACAGGCCAACGATAACACTAATGGCATTGTTCATATGTGAGGGAAAATAATACAAAACCCATTTTCCCCATTCACACGAATCCATGCACAAAAGTGGAATAAAAGTGTTGTAGTCAGTTCTTAGTCCAACATGTCTGATCAGATATTGATTCTATATTGACAGACTGTTCTGAGGTCAGCAGCGTGTGATGAATCTGTGTTGACATGAAGAGGTGTATGAATGTTGTGCTGACATTTGGATGATGACTGTAGAAGGCTGACATTATGATGATCCACAATAACAGAAGGACAAAGTCCCTCTATTTATTTTAGACTAGAAATCATTGATTAGGACATATCTGATTGATTATCAATGATTTTATCTATATCTTTTATTCTTTATTCAGATTAGAGGGCTGCTGTTTGTCAGAGATCAGCTGTGCTTCTCTTGTCTCTGCTCTGAAGTCCAACCCCTCCCATCTGAGACACCTGGATCTGAGCTACAACAACCTGCAGGATTCAGGAGTGAAGGAGCTGTGTGTTTTTCTGGAGAGTCCAGACTGTAGACTGGAGACTCTGAGGTCAGTTCATCTTTGTCCCACAACTGAGTCTAATTAATCTTGACACATAACTTGAATCATTCACTTTGATGTAATGAATGAATGACATTTTAAATAGTTGTTTTCTCATGTTTCCAGTTGTTCTTCTCTCAGACTGAGAATGATTCTTCAGTTTCAACTCATTTCACTCAGTTGTCATGAATAATGTCTGTTCACTTCAGTTCAACCTTCAGAACTCAGACACTCATGTTTCTCTCAATCAGAGGACTCATGTTTTATATACACTGTAGAAAATGCCCAGTGTGTGTGTGTGTGTGTGTGTGTGTGTGTATAAGTGTGTTTGTTTTATAAGGTTCAGTCCGTTAAGTGTAAATCTTGTATTGTGAAGTTTCCCTCAGCTGTTTTCAAAGCACCAACAAATAAAATGAACATTTTCCAAAGTTTGCATTAAATCATTTGTAATTTGGGATGAAAACAGTTTGTGTTCAGTTTAATGTGTTTAGATTTTGATTAGCAATGATTTTATCTACATCTTTTATTCTGTATTTAGATCGAGTCACTGCTGGTTGTCAGAGATCAGCTGTTCTCCTCTGGCCTCAGCTCTGAAGTCCAACCCCTCCCATCTGAGAGACCTGGACCTGAGCTACAACAGCCTGCAGGATTCAGGAGTGAAGGATCTGTGTGGTTTTCTGGAGAGTCCAGACTGTAGACTGGAGACTCTGGGGTCAGTTCATCTTTGTCCCACAACTGAACCTAATTAATATTGACACATAACTTGAATCATTCACTGTGATGTGTTAATCTTGTATTGTGAAGTTTCCTCAGCTGTTTTCAAAGCACCAACAAATAAAATGAAAATTTTCCAAAGTTTTCATTAAATCATCTGTAATTTGGGATGAAAACAGTTTGTGTTTACTTTAATATGTGTTTACATTTGGATTTCCTGAGACCAGGCCCAAGCAAGACCTTTTTACTGGATCAGGACTGGATCTTTAAACTGTGATCCAGTTCAGTCATGAATAAAAGTGCTGTAGTCAGTTTTTAGTCCAACATGTCTGATCAGATATTGATTCTATATTGACAGACTGTTCTGAGGTCAGCAGCATGTGATGAATTTGTGTTGACATGAAAAGGTGTATGAATGTTGTGCTGACATTTGGATGATGACTGTAGAAGGCTGACATTATGAGGATCCACAATAACAGAAGAACAAAGTCCCTCTATTCATTTTAGGTTAAAGATCATTGATTAGCACATATCTGATTGATTAGCAATGATTTTATCTACATCTTTTATTCATAATTCAGATTGAGTCGCTGCAGTTTGTCAGAGAACAGCTGTTCTCCTCTGGTTTCTGCTCTGAAGTCCAACCCCTCCCATCTGAGACACCTGGACCTGAGCTACAACAACCTGCAGGATTCAGGAGTGAAGGATCTGTGTGGTTTTCTGGAGAGTCCAGACTGTAGACTGGAGACTCTGAGGTCAGTTCACTGACTGTTTCTGTTGTAGATCTTATATCGTTGTCCCACAACTGAACATAATTAATCTTGACTCATAACTTGAATCATTCACTTTAATTTAATGAATGAATGCCATTTTAAATAGTTGTTATCGCATGTTTCCAGTTGTTCTTGTCTCAGACTGAGAATGATTTTTTATTTTCAGCTCAGAGTCCAGACTGTAGACTGGAGACTCAGAGGTCCGACTCCATGTTTTATTATTGTGCTGAGATAAATGTAATGTGAAAGTTGTGTTGACAGTAACCTCAGACATAAGGCTGATATTACACTCATCCACACTGAGGATCTTCATGGTAAAGTCTGTTCTCATCTTCTGTGGTTTTAGTCCAGTGACTCTCATGACTTTTTAAAAGTTAAAGTTGAAGGATTGGAGTTCTACTGAGTAGAGGTTTGTAATTCACATTCACACTTGTGCAACATTAAACACACCAGTAGTTATACTTAAAGACGTTTATTCTCAATAGGACAGAGTAAAATACCATGTCTAATCTAGTATATACAGGTGTGTGTGTGTGTGTGTGTGTGTGTGTGTGTGTGTGTGTGTGTGTGTGTGTTTGTATGGGGCTGTGTGGCTTCTGCTGTTTTCTCCTTTGTTCTTCTCACAGTTAGCTGTTCCATGCTAACTCAGCTGTGGCTCCTGTTGCTTGGAAAATCAGCTGGCTGGCCTTGTGTTGTGGCCACTGACTCTGAAGAGAACTTGGTTCGCTCTCATTTAATCCTAAGCAGGTCACTGCTGTTGAGGAGAAGAGTGTTGCAGTGTGCTGTGAGCATGCAGACAAGAGAGCTGTTGCTCCAGGTAGCCTTGTGCTGACCTGGTGCTGGGAGCCTTGTTGCTCCTTGAAGAGCTGAGAGGGAAGAGAGGGAACAGTGAAGGAGATCTGGTTTTGTCTGGTGACACCCTGGGGGGTCACGTGTCACACACTGACCAACCCTCATTGGTCAGTGTCGTCCCTTGGGGAGGGTCATCCCCAGATGAGAACAGTGAGGAACTGTGGGGAAGTGAGTTCTATTTTCTGTAGAACAAAGAGCATGTGGTCTCCAGAACCTTGAATGTACTAGAGTCCCAACAACAGAAACACATTAAATCTTTCAGATATAACAAATCTATAATCAATAGCTGATGGTTCCAACACTTTCGTAAGGCTCTTTAATGTTTATGGTGACTCAAATATTCAAACCCAAGTTGCCCTAGCAACAGGTTCTTTCATCAATTTAAATACTCTTCGTTTTACCATGTTAAATATTTGAAGTGAGTCACCAGGTGTCTGTGTCTCTGTCGTTCCATCAAGTAGTGAATTTAACATATATTTATTTACATTTGTTGACCTTTCTCCATGGTTCAGTCTGACATGTTTATTGTCTTTGAAAACTTGAGGATCTTTAGTAAAATCCCTAATTAATGTGGCTGCAAAACATGGGTTTGTATAGATGGAGCCGCTGGTGGAGCTGGCAGAGTTTTAGAAGTGGAGTCACTACGTCTTTGTTGAAGCAGCAGCATGTTGTCATTAATATTAATGAGAGCTATTTCCACTGTTTTGTAGTATATGATCCACTTCATTTCTTTTTACTTAAACATTCTAAACTGTTGTATGTTCTTCTTTTATGTAAGTTTTATTGATAAGTTAAGGAAGGGTGAAAACTAAGGCTTTGTCAAAGGTTTCCTTGAACCATCCATTATAAGTTGAGGTTAAGGAAAGTGCATTAGGGGACAAATTTGCTTAACCATTAGTTTCCTGTTTCCTACGATATAAGTGACCCAGGATGTGGGGGTTTTGTGCTGACCTTAAAGGTCAAAAGTCCAGAGACCAGATACCTGTATATTAGATTTGGTTTACCATTAGGGTGAAGACTTCTTCTCATTGGAAAAAGTGTGCATCCCAAAGATGGGATAAGACAGATAAATAGAGGGGTTTGTGAGAAGGAAAAGAGGAGATCTCACATTGGCAGAGATGCTCCAGGATTCGGCATTTGTGACACTGTTTCTTTCTTGTAAATAAACTTCTTTTTGATTGCAAGTAAAGACGTGTCAGCGGTGATCACTTCTTCACATCAGCACCTCAAGATACCACAGTTTGTATTTGTCTGTTTTTAACCTGCATCCTGTTGGTTCAGGTGTTTGAGTTTACATTTTCTAAACTTCTATTTCTAAACTTTCTTCAGCTCTGAACAGATGATGAAACACTGAACGCTTTCAAACAGGAACTTTGTCTCCTAAACTTACATCTTTTATTCTTTATTCAGGTTGAGGGACTGCAGTTTGTCAGAGATCAGCTGTGCTTCTCTGGCCTCAGCTCTGGAGTCCAACCCCTCCCATCTGAGAGACCTGGACCTGAGTGACAACTACCTGCATAATTCAGGAGTGAAGGATCTGTGTGGTTTTCTGGAGAGTCCAGACTGTAGACTGGAGACTCTGAGGTCAGTTCATCTTTATCCCACAACTGAACCTAATTAATCTTGACACATAACTTGAGTCATTCACTTTGATTTAAAGGTATAATGTGTAAGATCCTCGAGGTTGTTGATTGATTAGCCCAGATGCAGAAGAAAAGGCAGGTGCTGGTCCATCACTGGGGAGGACTGGACCGGAATTCTGGTCCTGATTCAGACAAAAATGTGATAGGCATATATATATATATATATAGACAATTAGTTTGGATTGTAAAAGTTTTTTATATTCAAACATTTTAGGTCTGTTGTGTGTGTATAATAATTAGTAATGATAGATATGAATATGCTAAAATAAATACAGTATTAGGCAGTGGATGCTGAACCGGATGGTTCTGGATCAAATAGTTTCTTTGTCTTACTTGTAAAAAAGGTTACTGATGCATCTATCTGGACAATAACCCAGGAACAGGCTAAATTCTACTAAATCACTAAAACGTCAACATCATACATTTATGCCACTTGAAGTGTTTGTCAGTACGGTTTGTCATTTGCACTAATGATACTTTTTGCTACAGACCAACATTACATGTTACTCACCAGTCTAACACAAAAGTTGCAGCTCCGCATCAAACCAAATCTCTTTACTCTCCCTGAGCTGTCTCCAGCAGTGGAATAACACGCCAGGATTTACCCCTGTTTTCCTTCTTTGCCACTGAATGTGGTGTCTTCTCGGAGCGGTTATTCGGGATGGAGATAAGGATTGTTTTCTAGGCGCTTCATCCATCTCTGTGCTTCTGTGGTGCTCGTCAGCAGCTTTTTTTTTTTTTTTGGTTGGGAGCTGTAGCGTAAGTCAAAGCTCAGGAGGAAGCTCTTCTTCTCCATGGGACTGAGGGCAGACTAGATGCTACACTGACTCACACAGCATCTAGTGTGTCTAGGTGGTATTACAACACAGTCCGGGACGAGGCTAGTTGGTTAGCATGCTCATTTCAGTAGATATCTCTGAAATACAATAGATGGTGGTCTTGGTCGTGATATCATCACAGTGGCTCCTTCACATACTATTGACTAAAATTATGGCCAGATTTGGCCAGATCTTACACATTGCACTTTTAATGAATGAATGACATTTTAAATAGTTGTTTTCTCATGTTTCCAGTTGTTCTTCTCTCAGACTGAGAATGATTCTTCAGTTTCAGCTCATTTCACTCAGTTGTCATGAATAATGTCTGTTCACTTCAGTTCAACCTTCAGAACTCACACACTGGTATTTCTCTCAGTCAGAGGACTCATGTTTTCTATACACTGTAGAAAATGTCCAGTGTGTGTGTGTTTCTGTGTGTGTGTGTGT
>NW_019525505.1:468297-559046 GCF_002814215.2 Seriola lalandi dorsalis
GGTTGTGGATGGCTTTGAATGTATAGAGAAGGATTTTGAACGTGATACAGAATTTGACTGGGAGCCAGTGGAGCTGCTGGAGGACGGGGGTGATGTGGTGAAAGGAGGGGGTTCGGGTGATGATACGGGCTGCAGAGTTGTGGACCAGTTGGAGCTTATGGAGGGATTTGTGGGGGACACCGAAGAGGAGTGAATTACAATAATCAATACGCGAGGTGACGAGGGTGTGAACTAGAATGCCAGTGGTGTAAGGGGTGAGAGAGGGGCGGAGACGATTAATGTTGCGTAGATGGAAATATACAGGCCGAGTGATGTTATTAATGTGGGAGTGGAAAGAAAGTGAGCTGTCGAGGATGACACCCAGACTCTTAACCTGTGGGGAGGGGGACACTGTGGAGCTGTCTATGGTGAGGGAAAAACTGTCAGCTTTGGATAGGGAGGATTTGGTGCCGATAATAAGAAGTTCAGTTTTATCACTGTTTAATTTGAGGAAGTTTGAACCAGGATTTGATTTCAGAAAGGCAGTGGGTGAGGGAGGAGGGAGGGAGAGTGGAGTTCGGTTTACTGGAAAGGAGAGCTGGGTGTCATCCGCGAAGCAGTGAAAGTGGATACCATATTTACGGAAGATATTGCCGAGGTGGAGTAGGTATATGATGAAGAGAAGGGGCCCCAGGACGGAGCACTGGGGCATACCTGAAGTAACGGGGGAGGGCTGTGAGGTAAAGGACTTGAGCTGAATGAACTGAGTGCGGCTAGTGAGGTAAGAGTGGAACCAGAGAAGGGGGTGTGAGTGATGCCAATGGAGGAAAGTCTACTGAAGAGGTGTATGACTGTTGTGCTGACATTTGGATGATGACTGTAGAAGGCTGACATTATGATGATCCACAATAAGAGAAGGACAAAGTCCCTCTATTCATTTTAGACTAAGACCATTGATTAGGACATATCTGATTGATTATAATTGATTTTATCTAAATATTTTATTCACAATTCAGATTGAGTCGCTGCTGGTTGTCAGAGATCAGCTGTTCTCCTCTGGCCTCAGCTCTGAAGTCCAACCCCACCCATCTGAGAGACCTGGATCTGAGCTACAACAACCTGCAGGATTCAGGAGTGAAGGATCTGTGTGGTTTTCTGGAGAGTCCAGACTGTAGACTGGAGACTCTGAGGTCAGTAGAGGGTTGGGGTCAGTCCATGCTGCTCTCAGCAGTATTGCACCAAACACAGTATCAGAGCAAATATCCAGTGTTTCCTGTAAACCTCCAACCTTCTCAGTGGCTGCTTTCCTCAATCAAGCTAAGAGGAGAATGGTGACACGGTGACATGTAGATCACCAAGGTGACAGGGATTGATTAACATAATAATCTATGCTGCACGGCTAAGACTCAGACTTATGAACAGCCTATCGGCTCTCTGGAAAAAGACTGTCACCATTTAGACAGGATCCCAACATGGACAAAATACTGCATTCACATTAAAGTCAAATGAAATGGAGGTGTGACATGTGGTGTGAAGGTGATGCTCTGACCATTTGATCAGACACATTTTCTGTCCAGTTTGATGTGATTCTACCTGTTAGCATCTGGCTAAGTAACCCATGGTGAATGAATGAAAAACCACTGCATGTTAATGAATGAAGTAGAAATGTGGTTGGATCCACAGCTGTCAATATTACCTGTAAAAGCATTGAGCTCAGCCTGTACAGACTGCACAGCAGTGAGAGGATGATTTAAGGTTTATTCTGACTGGAGACAACAGAGGGCTTAGTTTCCAGTCGTGAGGGAGAGAAGACGGTGGTCTAAGTGCCCATGTCTGCCCAAACCTCCACCTAAAACTATTAAAACAACTTTCTGATCCAGATATGATCAACAAGACTTAGGAAAGAATCTTGGTTCTGGTTTCAATCAAAGAGATGAAGATAGAAACAAGAGCCTCTGATGTAAACAGACAACATGGAGGAATCCTACATCGACAACATGTACACAGAAATTAAAAGACTTTAGGAGCGATGGAAAACAGGAGGTGGCTGATCTAAAGAAGCAAATGGGACAACAGAAACATGAACTACAGTGCATGTCTGAAAGGCAGAGGCCGAAACAGAGGCAGGAGAAACCATTTTAGTGGAGGTTTTAAAACACTGACATGAGAATATCAGGGTTCCAGAATTTAGACCAAACAGAGAAGATACTGTCTTTAATGCTTGCTGGTTTGATTCTGGCAAATGATTACTGATTATGAGATGGACTCTTATGAAAATGTTTCTGTGACATACCAAATAATCAGGTTTATAGATACATACAAATAAGAAGTTAATTAAAAGGCATTGATGGCATGATACTGTGAGAGTCAGGGTGGTGGTGGGTCAGGCAGAGGACTAGGTACAAAGAGTGGACAAGAGCAACCTACCAGGTAAATACAAAGCATGGTCTTATCAGCATGGAGTTTTGCCAAGGCTTCTGTGTGAACTGCCTGAGTATGATCACCTTGTAACAGCAGTAGAGATGGTGAAAGAGAAGGTGCCTCGGTGTACTAAAGAGCTTCAGCAGTATCAATATCTACAGCTCAGAGACCAAGCTCAAGTTCCTCATCAGGAAGCTGAAGGAAAATCCAGGAAGCTCAGCAAGAGGCCTCCTCACCTTCCCAAAGGATCTGGTCCAGAACAGCTAAGACCATCGTGATGCTGCAGGTGATAGCACCATGGGATGAGTGCATGAAGGAGGCTGTGCAAATGCCAGCCACTGGTGGAGAGCAAAGTACCTGCACATGGAGTTTGAAGCGAGAGGTGTCCCAGGGCAGTCCCTCCGCAGAAGAAGATCTGCAGCATGCTGGAAGAGGTGGAGGTAGTGTCAGAATGGCTGTGGCCACAGAGAGAGGAGCAATGGTCAAGCCACCTGGCTCAGGTTGGGCCTGATCAACCCGGCCAGTTCACCCTTCAGACGATGTTTTGACAAGTGGTGAAACATCCAATGATGAACAGAGTCACATGATGATGAGCCAGGAGGCAGCAGTACCATGTAACTGTACGTAAAAGGCAACGTATATAAAATCTCACGGGGGAAAGAAGAACCTGAAATAAATAGATAGATATTTTATTTATCCTTTAGGGAAAATTCATGTGTTCATTAGCTCATTGTTGATAATAATAATAATAATAAAAACAGTTAATAATAAATAAACGATAATAACTAGATTAGTCCACTTCCTTTGGCTGAGGTGTTTTATAGCCTGATGGCAGTTGGAACAAAGGATCTCCTGAACCTCTCTGTTCTGCAGCGCAGTGAGATGAGATGTTTGTTGCACCTGTAGCTGCTTCTCTGTCCTGCCAGAATGTTGTGGAGAGGATGGTAATGTCCAAGATGGCCTCCATTTTACATTGAATGCGTCTCTCCACAACAGTCCTGAGTAAGTCCAGACTCCTGCCAAGCACAGACCCAGCCTTTTTGACCAGCTTGTCCAGTCTCCTTGTGTTCATGTTGTTTTTGTTGAAAGCTTGACTATACATTTTGATCTTATCTTTAAACTTAACCTGATCCATCGCTGGTTACCATGGTGATACTATGGTAACGTGCTTAAAAGTGAGACTGCGAGGCTCAAGTTGATACCGGTTCACTAACTAACCAACCCACTGATCAGGCTCATTGATACTGGATCACTTAATTTTCAACTGGGTGAGACTGATCTGGGATCATCACTGTTAGGTTCAAAACCTGATTATTTTCCACTCACTCTGTAACTGTTGTGGTTGTGTTTGTCTCTACAGGGTCAACAGCAGGCTGATGAAAGCTTCCAGAGATAAAACCTGTGAGTACTGAAACTCCTATTCACCATCTGTCGTCAGTACAGTCTGACTGTAAGATGAGGCTCATTTCATCACCAACATATTTATGAACTGACTTTTCAATAGACTTGGTTGGAGCTCTGGAAAATGTGTCTAATTTCTAAAAGAACTAGAGGCTGTGTTTGCTTTGAGGGAATCTGGATCCTTAGTGTCTGAACAAGATTTGATAGGAGATATTTAGATATCTAAGATATTTAATAGGCCGGGGAGGCCTGGGGCTTGGCCCAAGCAAACCGGTGTGGAGTAGAGCAGGTCCCAAGGAGATGAGAAAGCTAGTCGTGGAGCAGGTTCGTAGACAGGAGGAAATATTAAGGGGTGCAAAGGCAGTGGCCCAGGCAGGGACAGTGGGTGAATTGGGAAGGCGTAGACAAGAAAAAGCTTAGCTGGAAAGAGCTGTGGAGTATGGAGGAAAGCAGCATTAGATTTTTGATAGGGGCAACTTATGATGTATTGCCAACTCCCCAGAACCTAAAACTCTGGGTAAATGGAGACCCGCTATGTTCATTGTGTTCAGGTACTGCAACATTCTGTCAGGGTGTAAGGTTAGTCCGTCGCAAGGCCGGTATACGTGGCAACATAACCAGGTTTTAAAAAGCTTAGCTGCAGGAATTGAAGAGTTACGGAGGCAGGCAAATTTAGGAGGGTCTAAAATAAAGAGAGTTGCAATCAAGTTTGTTCAAGAGGGAGAGAAAGTTGGTAAGACAACAAGGAGGCAAGGCAGCTTAGAGGGTGCTTGTGATTGGGAAATGCAGGTAGATTTAGGAGGAAAGCTGGTTGTTCCCCAGGAAATAGCCAGTACAAAGCTAAGGCCTGACATAGTCTTGTGGTCTAGGAGTAGAATGAAAGTATATTTCATAGAGCTGACTGTTCCATGGGAGGCCTTAGTTGAAGAAGCATATGAAAGGAAGAAACTCAGGTATGCAGAGTTAGGGGCAGAAGCAGAGCAGCGAGGATGGAAAGTCAGGATTTGTCCAGTGGAAGTAGATTGTAGAGGATTTGTAGCAAGGTCTGTTGTCTCTTCGGTAAGGGAGTTAGGAGCAAGTGGACAGAGTGTGAGGAAAATAGTAAAGGACATGTCAGATGAGGCAGCAAGATCCAGTCAGTGGATCTGGATGAGAAGAAGTAATGGTAGCTGGGGGCCCAGCAGGGGGAGCACTTAGGATAGATAGACTCTTAGGAGAAGCAAGGAAGAAATCCAGGAAGAGGAAGTGTTTTTAAGTGGGGGGTGTGGCCTATGTGAGCCTCTTTGAAACCATGCAGTTAGTCCAGGTGAGGTGGCCTGTATTGTCTGCTTGTATTGTTTGAATTGGTTTGTAGTGTTCATATTTTTTCAAGTGATTGAGAGTAGTGTGTCTTTGGCTGTTTAGGTGAGGTTGTTTGTTTTAGGTGAGTTGAGTGGTGTGGTGTTGGAGAGCAGGGGGGGTAGAGCACAGCCTAATCCGGCGGGGGAGAGCTAGCCCAAAAAGGCACCTCTCCCTGACTCTACCTCCCTCATTGTCTTGGAGAGTGGGGGAGTAGGGGGGGGTAGAGCACAGCCTAATCCGGTGGGGGAGAGTTTAGCTCAAAAAGGCATCTCTCCCTGACTCTACCTCCCTCATTCAAAATGGCCGCCACTTTCTCCAACTGTTTAGGGGAGTTTGTTTGCTGAATCTGCTAGTGTGTTTTGTCAGAGTTGATGATGGTTGTTTGTGGTAGCATAGGCAAGATAAAGAAAATAGTTGTGGTGTGAGGAGCAGTGATGGCTGGCATTAGGGGAGTGACTCTGGGACGCCAGTGATCACTGTCTAGCCTCCTGGAGGTGTCGTGGGACCAACTAGACGAAACACTAGTGAAAGGAGGTTCCCACCTGATGACCCCAAAGACATGTTAGTTATCACTGCTCATTAGTCTGTATAGCTACATTAATAGTTATCATAGGACATGTTAAGCTTAGGGAGCTATTCACTGAGTCTGGTCCATTTTCTGTAGCACAAGTTTCTTGTGTTTACCTTAAATTGAAGGACAGAGTTTATGTGCATATGAATGCTTGAGATGACAGCAGTATGAACCGCATCGTCAGCTGGAGATGGAGGAAAATTAATAGACTTTGTTTGCAGAGCGACATGAGAATGTTTCAAAGTACTGAAACACTGCAGTATCTCAGAAAAGACGGACCACTGATGAGTGAACTATGATCATATTTAAGTGTGAAGCAACAGGATGAAGAACTACTGTGCGCTGGTTAAATCTTAGTCCTGGAACAGGACTGTTGTGGGTAACTTGATGTTTAGTGTATCTCCTGACTTGGACTGATCTGAGTTCAATGTGAGACTGCAGTGGTTTTGGCAGTCCTATCAGTATTCTCTGCACTGGGCTGCTGAGTAATAATCCTGTATTACATGTTGCTTTATTATTTTAATGATTTCAGTTGGTCAAAGATTTTAAGCAAACTCGAATTAAAAGATACAAACACAAGATCCACACATGTTCAACAAGATTTTGTTTTAGATGTGTGGTGGTGATATATAACAGTGGAACACAGTTCATTGCATGAAACCTTTTGAATATTATATTTGGATTATTTTATATGTGATTTTCAGTTTGCGATGTGGAGATCCATTAGTATTGGAAGAAAATCCATGTTAATGTTTTGATTGGATTAAGATATACTGTCCAGCATCTTACTTTTAGTTTAGTTGAGCTGCTTTTATACACTGAAGGGCAGAGGAGAAAATGTGAGGCAGAGCATCAGCAGGTGGGGATGACATGGGAATGTGAGCAGTTGGATGTTGGAGTCAGGTTCATTCATGCTGATCATTTCACTCACTACAACTGAGTAAATGTGAGACTCAGTGTTTATTATGGATTTCTGTCTAAATAAGTATGACACGTGTCAGAGACCTGCTGGATTTTTATGGAGTCAGGAACACATTCAGCCAAAAGTGGAAGAAAGCCATATTTGTCAGCAGGTGCATATGAGACTGCAGCTGTGGTCAGAATGAAGCTGATATTTTTCATGCTTTCTATAATAATGTTTTTAAAGAAAATGCAATACATGAATTTTTATCAAATGATTTGTAAATATCCTCAGTGAGTGTGCAGCCTGCTGCTGAAGATGATTTGTGCTCAGAGGATCCATCATCATTAAATAAAGGTAAGAACAGCTGTCGAAACATCACGTGGACCAACATGATTGTGCTTTTGTAATAATGGCCTGTGTGTTCGAGGAACGTCTGTGTTGTTTACAGAGAAAACAGTCTCTAAACTAAAGACCATCACAGCAGCTGCAAGGTCTGTCAGCATGTTGACATTCAGACCTATGATTACTCAGTAGTTATTACTACATTATTACTACATTATGATATAACTACTCGGCAGTTATTACTATGTTATGATATTAGTACGCAGTAGTCATGGGTTGGACCACACCCATCTTTGAACTCTGACTTCATTTTGAATTCAACTGCACATCTGTAAAGTTTTGTGACCATATCTTGTGCCGCTGTTCTCGTGCACGCACGCACACATGTATACACACACACACACACACACACACAGGTTTTCAAGTTGAAAACACTACCAGCCGTGTTGTTTTTACTGGCTGGTAATAAGCCCAACTGCATCCTTGTGTTATTGCATCTGATTCCCAGAACAAGACACTGATAGATAAAACAAAAGAACTGCTGACTTGGAGGAAAAGCTCATAATCATTCTGTCCCGATTTGACTTTCTACTGTACAGAGGCTGTTATCAGAGCGTGTATACAAAAACAACATGTGGCTGCAGCTGGTGAGTTTCACTGAATAGCTACAAACAGCTATATTATAGAGTAAGTTGACTCAGTAACAGATATTTGGATACGTCGCTCAGGTTGATATACAGCCAATAGAGAAGCAGGGGCACCTGAGAGGAAAGGGATGACAGGAGAACTGCTCCTGTTGGACTCGGAGGAGAAGAGGAACAGGAAACGCTGATTTCTGATGTCTGCTGTGTGTCTTCTCCTCCCATCAGGTGACTCTGATGTCATACTGGACCCAAACACAACAGACACAAAGCTGGATGTGTCGGAGGGCGACACAAAGCTGGATGTGTCGGAGGGCAACACAAAGCTGGATGTGTTTGAGGACAACACAAAGCTGGTGAAGGTGAGAGAAAAAATGTTGTGTCCTGATGTTCCAGACAGTTTTAAGGGCTCAAAACACATCAGTATATTTTCAGTAATATTGAAAGATTCAACAAATATCTGCTGTAGCTGGCAACTTCTTCACCCCTTTGTTCAGAGGAACTGATGATGAGGTCTTCATCTTAGAAACGGATCCATAGTTTAGTACTAGAGATAGATACTTTATTTAACCCCTGAGGGAAATTCATGTGTCCATTAACTCATTATTGATAATAAAAATAATAATAATAATAATAATAACAATAATGAAAACAGCTCCTTAAGCTGAGGTGTTGTATAGCCTGATGGCAGTGGGAACAAAGGATCTCCTGAACCTCTCTGTTCTGCAGTGAGATAAGACTAGACAGATGTGTCGTACATTATCAGGCTGTATCAGACTTTAACTACATACTCAAAGTAATTCTGTGTGCATCCCTTTCTAATTCTCTGTAATTTGTTCAATAAGCTGTTTTACTCCCAATTCTGGAGCCATATAGTCATACAGATGTAATACATCAAATCCTGCAGTCTGATTGATTGAGCCTGTGTTGTGACAATCTATGAATAATGTTAGTTGGAGCCTTATATCAAATCTTCATGGGCTTCAGAGGATTTAGGTGTAGAAGGAGAAATGTGTAAAGTGTCTCTTTGGCATCTATTGTGTACAGTTTTACACTGTGCGATAGAGAAGTAGTTGCTGAACAATTTGACAATTTCATTTCCTTAATGTTCCCATATTCTCCTCTTCTTCTGTGTTTTATTTGAAGTGTTGATCCATAAGAAGATATATTTGTGGTTTTAAGAACCATAAACCATCTTAATGTAGTTTTACATCTCCTCTCTCAGGCTTTTCTCTGGAGCTCTAGTAACAACAGGTCGCTGAGCCAATCAGAGGAGAGGATGCTCTGATTGGCTGTTGTGAATTTCTCTGTGGACTGAGCGCTTTGATACTTTCACAGTATTAATATAGAACCTAGACCTGCTTTATAATTACACAACACATGGATTTCTGCCTTTATACTATACGGACCTTTAAGATAAACAGTCACTGTACAGATTCAGCCCAATTTTTGCTCCTAATTTGTCATCTTGAATAATTTTTGAATCTGGACAAATTTCTATGAGATTGGTTGTTTCTTTGATAATCAGTTTGAAGTCACTTAGCCTGATCAATCACCTGAACGATCAGTGATCTGGCTTACAGACAAATTGGATTTCTGCGTCTGGAGTTGGGTCGTAGTGGCAGCAGGTCAGGCAAATATAATCTAGACATCCCTCTCCTCAGAGATGTTTTCCACTTCCTCCTGTGGGACCTCAAGGTGTTCGCAGGCCAGATGAGATATACACCAATCAGCCATAACATTATGACCACTGACAGGTGAAGTGAATAACATTGATTATCTTGTTTCAATGGCACCTGTCAGTGGGTGAGATATATTAGGCCACAAGTGAACATTTAGTCGTCGAAGCTGATGTGTTGGAATGGAAATGGTCAAGCTTAAGGATCTGAGTGACTTTGACAAGGGACAAATTGTGATGGTTAGACAACTGGGTTAGAGCATCTCCAAAACTTCATGTCTTATTGGGTGTTCGGTCTGCAGTGGTTAGTACCTAACAAAAGTGGTCCTAGGAAGGAGAACCGGTGAACCGGCGACAGGGTCATTGGTGCCCAAGGCTCATTGATGTGCGTGGGGAGTGAAGGATTGCCTGTGTTATCTGATCCCACAGAACAGCTACTGTAGCACAGATTGCTGAAAATATGAATGCGAAGAGTGCCCATGCTGACACCTGTCCACTGCTTACAGCACCTACAATGAGCACATGAACATCAGAAGTGTGGATGAGATTCGTCCTGAGATGCTGAAGGCTCTGGATGTTGTTGGGCTGTCTTGGCTGACAGGTATGGAGGTCAGGGACAGTGCCTATGGACTGACAGACCATGTGGTGGTTACCTTATTTAAAAAGGGGGACTGGAAGGTTCAGATATGGGGGTGTTCCCCTGCTCAGCCTCCCTGGGAAAGCTTATGCCGGGGTACTGGAGAGGAGCCTCTGACTGACTGTGGAACCTCGGATTCTGGAGGAGCAATGTAGACTCCGACCTGGGTGTGAAACAGTGGGCAAACTTTTCACCCTCTCAATCATACTGGAGGGGTCAAGGGAGTTTGCTCATCCAGTCTACAATTGTTATGTAGACTTACTACCCTGGGGGGCACTGCGGGGGTATGGGGTACCAGTGCCATTACATGGACCATCTGGTCCTTATTTAACTGTAGTGAGAGTTGTGTTTGTATTCTGGCAGGAAGTCAAGCAGGTTTCCAGTTGGTGTTGTCCCCATCAGGGTTGTCCCTTGTCACCTGTTTGTGATTTTCATGGTCAGAATCTGATGGTTCAGCTGGGGGGAAATAGTGTGTCTGGTTTGGTGACCTCGCTGCTTTTTACAGGTGATGTGGTTCTGTTGGCTTCATCAGACCATGACCTCCAGTAAGCACTGCAATGGTTTTGCTGCTGAGTGTAAAGTGATGGTGAGACAGTGAGTTTCTGGCAGGTCAGAAATGTAGGTCTTGTATCTGCAGTCCGACAACATGGCTGCTGTCAAAATATCTGTTATAAACTGTAGTGAGGTTGTTCTTAAATTACTGCAGTGGTATTTCTTCACAAGTTAGTGTTCTTCATGGGAAAATCCCTCTTTGTGCTACTTCCTCCACCCCAGCTCAGCAAGGAAACTCTTTCCTGGGAATGACAAACTAAACAGCCTTTGTCTTTTGAAAATATCTATGTGATTTGTGGATCTCGTCATGCTGCTACATGTTTGTAACCTCAGCGAACACATTCTAGCTACTGGATTACTACTCACCTTATGTGGCACCAACTACCTTCACACAGTTGGTGTTAGAAATATCCTCCTCAGATACTTTTCAGTAAATTATAGATTTATACTTTCATCAATGATAAAACTTTAAGTCAGCTATTTGATGTCTTTTCTACCTTTTGAAATGTTGTAATAATCGTCAGTAGCCTCTCTCCACAGACTGCTCAATCTGCTGCAGCAAACACTCAGATTTAATCTTTAAAAAATGATAATGGCAGCTTATGCATGTGTCACACTATCAGTCCAGACTGAGAGTTAATTTTTCCCTCTGACCTGTACACTGATGTTTCAGTTCAGTGTGGACTGTATAAGAACTTTATTTGCTTCACTCAACACAATTTGTTTATTTGTATTAAAACAGCTGATGTTGTTTCTTTCTGAATCACAGCCTCCATCAAGCTTCATGCCCGCACTGCAAACTGAATCTACACAAGTCTCATACAGGTAATGATATAATAAAATCACTTAACACTGTTTTGGGTAAAGTACCTCCTCCATCCTCCACAGCTTTCCTCTTCTGAGCCACAGCAATCCCCTGATGCTCTCTGACTGGTGGTGGTCTCATTGATGGCTGTTGTCCCCCTCTCTCTCCATCAGTGCCCATTGTGTTACTGTCTTAACCTACATCTGCATCAGTCTCTGATGACAACAGCACAGCTGTATCACAGCTGGGTCAGCTCTGTCGCCTCTTTGGATTTTGTATTTAAGGACATTTGCTTGTCTCCTTCGTCCTTTGGTCTCCCAGGGCTGGAGAAGTGGACTCTGATTTGGGATGATTGTCCTCTCAGGGTTTAACAGGTCTGTTGTGGTCATTCAGCCTTCTGTCTCCTACAGGTTCAGGTGTCCTGGTCCAGGTGGGTTCCAGTGTACTTCAACTGGATTGGTGTTTGTTATGGCTCAGGAGGCGGAGCTGCTCTACAGGACTGTCCAATGGGATGAGAGTCTCCTCCAATCAGCTGGCAAGACGGCTGCAGGGCCGCTCTTTAGTATCCAGTGTCCTGAGGATGCCGTCTGTGAGCTCCACCTCCCACACTGTGAAACAAAGGATGGTGAGTAGACAATTGTGCTTTATTAGAGCAGTGATGGAATTCTATAGTCCTGTTAGTGCCCCCTGTAGGCTGCTGAGTTCAGTACAACCACAGTCTCCACAAACATCTGTCCCAACACCCACACTGTGACATATGTCCAGTAACTGCCTGAGCTCCAATTAACACCTCCATCCATGATGAGGTCTAGCTGGGGATCTTGAATATATTAAACACCATTATCTTTAATGCTCTTTCATGTCTTTTCATTTATTTTGATCACTGCCATAGTAACGAGGCTGTCGTCAGATAAACAGATGATGAATGTTTCTGTGTTTTCACAGCTCTGCTCTTGAAGGCCTGCTGTCTGTGGTCCATATCACTGATGATGGAATGAGCATCCTCGAACCGCTGGAGATCACAGACACTCATGTGATTGTCAAAGTCCCTCATCTCTCTTCCTTTGGCCTGGTCTGGGCTTTGGATGTTTTATGGAGGATTTGGAACAACATGAAAGCAATTAGTGGCCAAATTTTGCTGTTCCTCCAACCACCAAACCAAACAGCACAGAAGCAAAGCCTCAATGTGCATCTCCTGCCACGCAACGTCCCTCTGGCAGAGGTAAAGATGCAGGAAATGTTACAGCTTCACTTTCAGTCCAAACTCATCAGTATCTATCAGATAAAACCCAGTTTAAAAAAAGATGGACAAGAACTGGATAAACATTTAAAGGACTGTCAGACAGACAATACATTGGTGTGTGTGTGTGTGTGTGTGTGTGTGTGTGTGTGTGTGTGTGTGTGTGTGTGTGTGTGTGTGCGTGCCAGGACAGGATGAGGTGGTGGGTTTGTTAGAGTTCAGTGATTTTAGAACCCAAACGCAGACACATAAAGAAGGAATCAAACAGGTGGGAAAAACACAAGGACAGGAAGCAAAACAATCAACAGACATAAAGAAAATGATTCCAAAATAAAACAGCCAATAATATAGAGTCCAGAAAATCCATTAGAGGGGCAGATCATGACAGTACCCCCCAGTGGACTAGCCAGAACAGGACTGAGAGGCTGCAGGCTCATGAACCCAAGACTAATGGGTTGGGTGTACAATGAGATGCATGCTGAAGGCTAGAAGGCTGAAGGGCATGCAGGTTCTGGAACTAGCTGACTCGGATGCAGACTGAAAAGCAGGCTGGAAGCTAGCTGGTCCAATGCTAGTCAGGTGGGAAACGGGCTGGTGGCTAGTGGTTCTGTAGCTAGCTGGGTCAGAAGCAAGCAGCTTGTTTAGGGTCCATTTCTTGGTCAGTTCGTACTGTTCAATGATTCAGGACCCAAACAAAGAAAAACTTGGAGGCAGGTAAATTCAGTGAAGATACTTAGATGAGGCAGAACAGGCTTACGATGAAGCATCCAGGGAAGCAGGCAACAGGAAAACACACAACCAGGAACAAAACAGATAAAGAGTGAGCGGGAACACAGGGACTAAATACCCTCACCGCTACTTGAAGCCTGGCATCAGTGCGCAGAGCCATCCGACCCAGGAAGCCAGGAGAAAGAAAAAATGTGTGATGATGTAAAACTGTCCTGCTGATGTATCAGTCAGGCTCTTCTGAGGATGAACCCTCTAATTAAAATCTTCTGGTTGTTCTTAAGGTGCAGGCAAAGCAGGGGGATTCTGTGTACATCCAGAAGCCTTCCAAATGCACACTCATCAAAGATCAGAGTTACACCGTTCACTGTCTGAAGGCCCATAAAGTCCAGCCTGAGGTGAGTCTTTCAGATAAAAGGTTTGCAACTAGCTGACACGATTCTTCAACCTGCTTGAAGAATCGATTGTACTCTGAAAACTGAAAAGATACTGACACTGGTGCTGCTGGTTTTCAGAAAGATGATTTTGAGCTGGACTTTGGACCAAATTACCACCCAACATTTGAGATCATCCTGCCGACAAGCACAAAAGAAGCTACTGTATCTGTCCGAGACCAAACAGATGGAGATGTCTGGAAATGTGAAGTTCACTTGACTGGTAAAGTCTTCATCCAACTACAGCATCACGCCACCTGATAGGAGAATAGTAAAGAACAGGAGGGAATTACTATTTCCTACTTCATTTGGGTTTTTTATGGTCATGCACGACTAATATTTTAATGATATAATATTGAAACAGTCACAAGGGACATTTCTCTGCTGCTTGTACTATTCAAACATTTCCCTGATTATATTTTAGTGCTTTAAATGAAATTACATTTTGGTTTGTAAGTTTTTTTACAGTGTGGTATTAATACTTTTACTGAAGGATCTGAATACTTCTTCCACCACTGGTAGTACTATAAAAAAACGTATTTTTCTTCTTCATCTTCCAGGTCCTGGTCCAGCAGGGACTCAGAGTGTCCCAGTGTGGACTCAGAGTGTCCCAGCAGAAGAGAAGCTGGCGTCTGTTCGTACTCAGTTTATCGACAGAGTGTCTGGACCTGTCCTACGGGAGCTGCTGGATAACCTCCTGCAGTCTGGGGTGGTAACTGATGGTGAAATGGACTCTGCTGCTGGGACACCGACCAGGGCAGAGAAAGCTCGAGTGGTGATCGACACGGTGCGAAGAAAAGGATCACGAGCCAGTTCAGTTCTGATCACTGCTCTGCGTGAGGTGGATCCATACCTTTCAACAGAGCTGAAGTTAACATGAAGCAGAAACAGTGTGTGTCAGGGTGTTTCCGTCTCACATCCACACATCTTTGATACTTTAGTTTTACCTTGAAACTCTCTTTTGTTTAAGAGCATTAAAAACCTTGAAACTTTCCAGAGATGAAGCAGGGTGACGTGAACTGTTCTGGTTCACATGATCAATTCAGAACTCATGTCAGAGGTTTAATTTGGAGGAAGACTCTGTTCTGGAAATGAAAATCTATCTTGCTTTGACTCCTTTAAGATTTGTATGTCTGTATGTCTGTACACTTACTGAATGTTTGCTACTGAAGATTCAAAATCAAGTTATTTTGTTCCAAACAAATTATACAATTTACATCAGTAAAGATTTTTAACTTGAATAATTTGTTCATCAAGATCTGATGTGGGATTTAAGTGTTCTCTTAAATTTTATTGATCAGTGTATTTCCTCTTCCTGTCTTTACATACGGCTGCTATCGAAAAGTTTAAAAAATAAATAAATAGATCTTTCTAAAGGAAAGATGTGAAGGAGAGTTCGTAAGGATGATAAATCCTTAAACTCACAGTCTGTCTTTTAAAACCTAAGTTCCCACAAATGCATTAATTTATTTATCTGTCACTTCTTTCATCTTTGCTTCAATCTAGTTCACATGTTAGTTGGTTGTGAATCATTTTGTATCACGGCTCTCTCTAACCTTGACCAGCAGAGGTCTCCATCCAGTTCTGATTTAAAAGGCTGTGAGTTATGAACCTTTTGTCATTGTTGTTGAAAGCTTTGCTGGTTTGTAAAGCTTCATTTCACCATCACTACATTTTTTTTTTCCAGAGTTCTGATTTTTACTAGTGACCATAATAGTTTCAGTAAGTTCCAACCCTCACCAACATGTAGCAGGCTCGTGGACAACAACACCAGGCTCTGTGGTGCAGCAGAGGTGACGCCAAACCTGACCCCTCTGTCTGATCCTACACTGCTTTCCCACCTGGAATATAGAACTACAGTCTCTTTAACAACAACAACAACCACCTCTACCAACAGTTAAAGGCAGGAACACTACATTTAGAAAATATATATTTAACCTTCTAAATATTTACATAGACAAAGTACAAATGACTATTGCTTTAGCAAAAAAAAACCCTCTACCCACTCCCATCTCTTCTTTGACTAGTTGACATCTGCTGGAGTCAGCTGATGACATCACATGACCGCAACATAGGTATACATACAGCTCAACTAATAATATGTTTGTGCATAGGCTGAAGTTTGAGGACTTCGAGGACCAAACCAGCTGTACAGGTGGGCGTAGCTATAAGGAGTGGAGGTGTGGTGCCTAGAGTGCATAGAGAGAGAGAGAGAGAGAGAGAGGGAGAAAAACAGTACTGGGGTTGTAACATTGTGTTTTTGAGAATTGACAGTTTGAACCAAAAAAAAAATCACCGTAACTCAGAAACCAAACACAACCCGTCTGAATGAAGCGGCTCCACTCTGTGAGGTTGTGAAGTTTTGACCACGGCAGTTTTAATGTGCGGGTGGATGAACCAGTGGATGAAAACTCTGGCAGAATGGGCCAAAGTAAAACAAGCAGACCACAGGAAACAGTTGCCCTGCGCTTCCTTCGTGGTCGTGGCGTGGTATTATTATGTTTCTCTAGTGAGCTTTATACTGAAACATGGTTATGGTTGGAAATTACAGCTACAGTCTCATCCGTGTGACAGTAGAAATGTGTTTCATCTCTGTGTTTACTGGGAGAGTGTGAGACTGTGAGAACATAAAGAACATTTGGCCTTTTCTTTGGTTTGTCTTCACTTTCCTATATGTGAGTGATCTGTGTATAAATGGATGCGTGCTCACAGCTGCTTGGTCTCTTTTCTTCAGGTTCTTGTGGATGACTTCTTTCTGGTTGCTTGCCTTGTGGACTTCATCAGTGCAGCAGCATCAGGTATGTCGTGTTGGAACAGCTGTTCTTAACACAAAACAGTGTGTGCAGCGCCTTTATTTCTCAGAGGACACTTGCCTTTACAAGATGAGAAACAGCAATGAACAGATGTTTGAATGTGAATATTTTACTTCATTTTTGGATTTTATAGATATCATCCTTGTTTTTTTCATGTGTAGTCAACAGTAAACTTTAAAAAGGAGCTTTGAAGGCTTTGGATTCCCCCAAAAGATATCTAATTAACTGACCCTGCAGCTGCTGTGATTGTACTAATATCATATTATCGATTATATTCCAATTAACTGCAGCCCTGCTAAAAAAAAAAAACAATTTACTTTTACTAAAAGTAACGAGGTAATAAACAATGTTGTGTGAAAGCAGCACATGGATGAGTGGTGTGTGTGCTGTGGAGGAGTTGTATGTGCAGACGCAAAAGGTGCAGATGATAACAAAATAAATGGATCACAGTAGCTGGAAGAGAGAGAGAGAGAGAGAGAGAGAGCATGTGAGACATGAGCCAGCTTTTGGAAGGTTCCAGATGACCTGCAGCAGCTGACGACTCAGTCACCTGCTGGGGTTGACCAGGACGACCTCCTACACGGAGGGGGGGGGGGGTGTCAGATGATTTGCACTCTAACTTCTCCTCACCTGTCACAGTTCTGTGTTCTCAGTCCTGCTGCCCTCTGATGGAAACATGCGAAAACACACTTTCAGAAATCTCCTTATTTTCCCCACTGATTACACCTGAGGTTCAAGCAGGTTTTTAGTAAACCGTATGTCTGTAACATGAAACCACATCGCTTGTTTAACAGGTCGTCTTAGGTCTAAAATAATCCTGATTTTAATTCATTCTTTCATTCATTCATTTCCCTGTAACAAAAAAGACTGATCGATGGATCACTTCTCTTATTTCCTTTATGGAGAAGTTTGATTCTTTATTCTAACACTTCTAATGTTAGTTTCTTTGTCATTTCCTCAGACACAAACTGGGCAGCTCAAGACTCTGGCTTCTGGAAATCAGCGTCAAGAGGATGCAGAAGATTATTAAGTCTTTTTATTGTGTTCATGAATTTATTAGTTTATTTATTATTATCATATAACATGCAGTTTAACTTCTGCAATAAGAAACATGTAGGAGGAGGCAGCTATGCTTTATTAACTTATCATCACTCATGACACCTCATTCACGATTGGAGGTATTTATATTTAGTGTTTTTGAAATATTTTCCTCATCAAAATCAATTTAAAACCTGGAATCGGTTTGATCATGAGGCACCTTGGAAGCAGATCCAACACAAATGTCATAATTTAAGATTTTTTTCCTCTTTAAAAGAAAGTGATTTGTTTCTTCTTCCTCCGTTAATGTGCGACCACTAGATGGCGCAGTTGGTTCATTTTTGTTTGTTTTCAGCGTTTCACCATCTCTGTCAGACTGTAGTTCTGTTTCAGTGTCTGAATGTAATATTCATATTATTTGTCATTAAAGTGAGAACAGACAGAGGCCAAACTGACTCACCCATGAACTGAAGAACACTTAGAAGCGTATCTGTCCTGTAACCAGCCTCGACTTGACGAAGAATAATTTGATAATTGAAAATAAAAACTTGGTAAATTCAGTTTTTCTGTGCTCAGAGCTCACAGGACAGTGATCACACGTCAGTCACACTCTTGGACCAGGTTCAAGTTTCCTGTTTACACCGTAGGTCTGTCAGTTACTGGTGGGTCTCTCTGCTTGTGCAGTTAATGTTTAACCGCACCTTATTTATGATTATGAATGACACTGCAAAGACGACTCTACTCTCAGAATAAACTCAGCAAATATTTGACCTGTGTGAGTGAGCGGTGAAACCAGTGTTCGGTGCAGACATTAATTACAGTGACACGCAGCTGTCAGAAACAGGGTTTGTATAAAACCTGTCGGGTAAATAGTTTCGTTCAATTAAAGTGTGGACTGACGTTGGTTCCCTTACAGAAAAACCACATGATTTCACATGTGCAAAAATCACAAGTGACCACATATACATGTGCTTTTTGCACATGTGAAATTTAACATATGAAAACATGTTAAAATCATGTGAAATGTGTCTAACTCATGTCAATTTAAATTTATTTGTGAAAGCTATACTTAACATGAAACTTAGGTTTACATGTGAAATCATAACATGACATGGGACTTTTCACTTCACATGTCACATTGTCCTTTTCACATGTAAAATTGTCATTCACATATAAAGCAAAAAACATGTTTTATTTTTTTTACCATGTGAATTTTAAGATACACCTGTGGTTTTCTACATGTGAAACTGAGGTTCTTCACATGTGTCACTCATTTTCACATGCAAAGTTTGTATATTCACATGTTAAAATTGAAAACATGTTGTCTTTTGCACATATGAATTTAAATACACATGTGAAATTTAACATGTGAAAGAAAACATGCTAAAAATCCCATATGAAATGTATTGAACACGTGCTAGTACGTGGCAAATGCGGTTTAAGAACATCTCTGTGGTGTGATGTAAGAAGCCAATGTAAAATTACATGTGAAACCTTTGAGATTACATGTTAAACTTATATGAAACTTAGATTTATGTATGAAATCACAAAATAACATGGGACATTATTTTTTCACATGTAAAATTGTCACTCACATATAAGGCTAAAAACATGTTTGTGAACACGTGAATTTAAAGTTTCACATGTGGTTTTCCACATGTGAAACCTAGGCTCACATGTAAAATGTTTCACTTCACGAGTCACTATAATTTTCACATGCACTTTGGTATTAACATTAAGTTGAAAACATTTTGTCTTTTTCACATGTGAATTTTAAAACACACGTGAAATACAACTGTGAAATTTAGGTTCACATGCGAAATACAAACATTGAATTTCACATGTCCTTTTTTTCGTGAGTGTTGTCTCTTTATGAAATGTGTTTCGGACCTGAAAGTGCAGTTTGTGTCTTTGTCATGTTAATGGCCTAAAATTACAATAATGACTGTGAAGGAATGACAAGCCGCTGTAGCACGCCTTCAACAATCACATTCCTCTCTGACTGTTGTTACACAAATTACAGCTTTCAGGTGTTCAGGTAAAGAGGGGAAAGTGCCCCAGGTGCATTTCTGAGTTGCCCCTCACCATCGCAGCCTCTGTGTCCATGTGTTCAGCTGGGGAGTGGCAGCCGCTTTAACTCTAAGCCACTCCTCCAAACTGTTTTCCTTATGCACACACATACACACACACACTTTTACAGGATTCATTAAAGTACAACACACACATGCACACATGCGTACACACACACACACACACACACACACACACACTCAGAGCTGACGTGGGCTGAGGTCTGAGCAGTGCTCCTTGTGGAACAGCTGGTATCCATCTGTGGCTGCTGCTGCTCCGGCTGCTGCTGCTTCTTCCTGCTGCTGTCGGCACCGTGGCTTCCCTGAGAGGACACTCACGCTAACGGCCCTGCAGCTCATTCATGCTCTGCTGCTGCTGCTGCACTCACACTCTGGGAGTCACACTGACGAGATACTGAGGCTCTGAGCTGACCAGCCTCTCCAGCATGGACATCATGACAGCCTGGGCTGTCACTAACCCAGCTGTGGCCCGGCTCCTCTGGGTCCTGCTCTTGGTTCTGGCCACCCTCCTGGTCTGGCTCTTCTTCTTCTGCTGCTACAGTTGGAACCAGAGCTCCTCGCCCTCCCTGGAGCGGTACTTGGCAGGTAGGTGGATCCTCAGTCCCCCCCCACACCCCACCCCCCACCATTCTGTGGCTGTGTGGAGGCCTGCGATATGCTCACAACAAAACAGATTCTGCTTACTGTGTAGCTTTAACTTCCAGTCAGTTTTACTAGGAGGAGCACTTGGTGGAAATGCATTTTTTTCCTCCAAGTCCAGTAATTGTAAATTGTTAGTGTTTCCTTTCCAAGGCTGCAGGATCCACATTTTCCACTAAGTGCCAGCTTCTCCTGGCTCCGGCTCTGCTCTGTGGTTGGAGCAGTCCCTGTTTAAATGTGCTGTTACTCATGTGAGGGGATACAATGAGTCTTTCATGCTCATAAGTGCAGTAAAACATTTCTTACTTTTAGGATGCAGTTGTAACACAGATGTACTTTTCCATCTAACAAAGAATGTAAAACTGCACTTTCATTATGAATGTGACATTATAGCACTTAAAGCTCCATATAGTCTAAAGGTCTCTGTCCGTGTGTTGATTGATTATAAAGGAGTTCTAGGTTCTATATTAATACTGTGAAAGTATCAAAGCACTCAGTCCACAGAGAACTGCACACAGCCTGTATTCAGAAACTGAGCCTTAAGACCAGCCCTGAGGATTTCTGGAACTTTGTGATGTCACAACAAAGCAGTCACCAAGCCCCGCCCTCCTGGACCCACCATTCAACCTTGTAGGATTTTGTTTTGTTGTTGAGTGTTTTACATAAAATCTGCTATATTGTTATTGGATCACTCAGAAAACAGTCAGCCATTCAGAAGAGAGGCTCAGAGCCTCCTCTCTTCTGATTGGCTCACTGACCTGTTGCTACTAGAGTTCAAGAGAGAAGCCTGAGAGAGGAGATGTAAATCTACACTGAGATGGTTTTTGGTTCTTAAAACAACAAATATATCTTCTTATGGATCAACACTTCAAAATAAAACACAGGAAAAGAGGAAAATATGGAGATTTAGCATTGATGTCCAACACAAATGTTCTTGTGATCTTTAGGATTAATGTTGTTGTTCCTTGCTTATAAAATATGTTTTTCTTTCCATTACAGTGATGGTAAAGCAGTCCAAATCTAAAGCTCCAACTCAGGTGAGAAAATCCATCTCATTTTAATGAGCAGTTTCCTCAACTGCGAGAGAAGCTTGAACCCTTTAAATTCCTGTATAACCAACTGAATTGCTCAAAGTGGAGTCTGCTTCCATTATCTCACCGGCAGGTTTCATATCAGCTGTAATGCCTCCTTCAGTCTTCAGAGGTCTCTCTCCACTTGCATTTTCGCCAGTGAAGCACTGAGTGAGCTGACAGCATGAACAGCATGCACATCTAACCATCTTAACAAATATAGTATCACTAATTCAAAGTGCTCAACTATATGGTTACTTCTTGGTATGATTATCATTATGATTATATGTCTCTGGCACAAAGTTAACCTAGTTACATTCTCACTCAAACGTCACCTCTATGGAAATGCCACAGTCCTCGGTTTACAGTCTCCTGCTTCACAGTGTTTGAATATTCTGTCAGGAATATATCAGGATGTTATGAACTAGATTTGATGCTTTGAAATTCACACACTGCCTTGAATTAGTTTTTTTATTAATTATTCTTAAAGCAGAGCAGCAGTATTTCACATACTAAACCGACTGTAAATCATGACGAAACACTGAGAGTCTTTGTGTGATTTTACGTCACAACCAGATTTCACTGCATTTCATCCAGCGGTTGCTAAGACATTTCACTCGGAACCACGAAGTCAACCTCACGTTAGCACCAGTGGTTAACCCTCTGTGGTCCAGGTTCATTGAACTGCACAGTGAACACTGGCTTGCCATTTTGTCTGCACGTTACCTCAGGTGTGCGCTGAAGTATCCAGGATTCTGCCCTTCATCCTCTTCTGACGATATAAAGACATAAATGAGATATTGTGTGAAAACATTACATCTCCACTTTTGACTGGTTTTCTCAGCTTGTCCCTACATGATAGAGAAGAATAGTTATGTTACTATTAATAAATGATTCTCAGTGTCTTCACTGATGAAGAGACAGACTCCAGAGGGTTTTAAGTCAGGGCGACACCAAAGTGCGGTCATGTTAATTCATCCAGTATTTGCTGAGATATTTCAGTCTGAACCGAGTGAGTCACACTGTGCGAGTGACTACAACCTGTTGGAACTTAATGTTGCTGATTTGCGTTGAAGTGATTCAACCTGCAGTATGTCCTGTTTGTACATCTGATGCCGTGTCTCAGTAACAAGAGGAAGTGATGTGTTTAATGTTTCCAGCAGGAGCAACAGTGACTCTTTATAAATACAAGAGGAACTGGAATTTACTGAAGCCCAAAATAAAGAACATTGTTCTTACTCCAACACCCAGTCATCTGAAAACGTTACTACTATTGTTTTTTCTTAACTGAACGGTGAAGATGCGGAAGCATTCAACATTTACAGTCTGCACAGCATACAAGTCATAGGCTACAATATGAATGCAATACATATGTATATGTCACGGCCCCACTTCAGCTTTAGTCTCGTCCGATGTCCCTTCACATGATGTTCTTTATATCATTCCTATTTAATCTATGTGATATTTCCTCTCAGAAGCTGCAGCTTTATCTGGATTACTAAGTATCCTACAAGTGGGCTGGTGTTTAGCTGAGAGATGTGTTACTGTCCTGGCCTCGCTCTGTGTGTTTTGGCTCAGTCAGTATGAGTGTTGTTACACAGCAGAGAAACACTGTGCTGTCATTGTCAGCGATAAGTTGGAGAGGCTCTGAAACAGCTCCATGAGTGGAGCCCTTTGTCTGTTTGGCACTAACATGCCAACAAAGGTCCGTTTCCCTCCTGCAGGAGGCAGGAGACGGACAAAGAGACATGTGAGGTGTGTGTGTGGCGAACAGAACAACACACATCCGCCAGCGTAACGCAGACACCATGAGTTATCAGGCTGTCAGACGCCGTTTGGAAATCATATTAAAACACCAATCTACTAGTGATAAGATGGTAAAAGCTAACTGTTAGCATGCATTCTGCCAGTGAATGATCAGGTGATCAAACAGGATCAGGGTGATGCACCAAGACTCTGTGTGAAGGGGGGTCCATGAATATTCCCATCATGACCTGCGTCGGCTGCTGGGTCAGAGGTCACAGCAGAGCTGACTGGTCGTACGTCTCTATGTTTGACTGCTCATACACAGTGTGAATGATTTCATGATGACTGCATGAGACTTTCAGCTGAATGAATGAGAGGCCTGTGCATCTTTTCACAATGAAAATGTCACTCACACATTCATTTAGTTTTTAATTCACAGACTGGGACGGACTTTACAGAAGCTCCTTTCAAAACATTACAGGCCTCAAACCTCTGGACTGCTGATTTCTGCATGAAAAGATATGACAGAACTTTATTCATCTTTATTCATAGGTCATGCGCCCCCCCCCCCACCTGATGACACATGACTCACTAATAATAATCAATAAATAAAGAAGCCTTTTCTAATTGCAAGATCTCTATTTTCTTCAAACCAAATTTTAAAAATGAACCTGAATTCAAAAATAAAGACTGAACTTGGATCTGTTTGATATTTTCTTACAATAATTCTGAATTTTTGTTCATTTCAAAAGTTTTTGTAATTTTTGAATGAATGGGAGAAACTCTTTAACGTCACGTCAGCTGTTTACAAGTGATGAAAATGTGAAATAATCAAAGGCAGCCTGATGTGGTTTCAGAGGAAGAAAAAGCCCAAGGAGAAGCCAGCTGTTTGTGTCCAGCCAGAGGACGCTGTGGTGAAGGAGCCTGTGGCCCCGGGGCCGGAGCCACCGTCGTGTCCAGCCGTGAGGAAAAGGAAGAGACGACCTCTGAAAGTCACGATGGAAACTGTGACTGCCGCGGGAAAACAGGAGGTGAGGAACATTTCTCAGCTGATTGTCATAAAAAAAAAAAAAAGAAAAAGGCTGTTTCCTGTAAATGTCAGCGCCACCTCCTCCACTGGGTTCGCTTTAAGAAGTCAGTTTCAGGATCTTTAAAAGATTTAAAAGACTATTTCAAACTTAAACCTCAGTGACATTCTCTGCTGTCACTGCAGATCAACGCAAATGTGACAGTAATTCAGATTTGAGCTGTTTGTTAATCAGGGACCAATACATGCTGATTTTTACACTTTTAGTTCAATTAATTAATAATTACAGACAATATTGCATTGCTCTGGTTGTATTAGTGAGTGCCTGAAGAAAACACAAAGGACTTTTTAATTTGCCAAATATTGTATTTTGTTTATTTACTGCAGCTATGGTGGCAGTGGACCCAGGTGAGAAGAGAAATCCTTAAAATGCACTTTTTCTCAAAATATTATATATTATATGCTACATATATACAACATGTGTTATTTTGGTTATTTTGTTCTGGTCAGTGCTTCAGCTCAGTTTACAGGTGCATTCAGTATGAAGGTAGATGTCAATGTTCTGTTTGATTATAGATCAGCTCTAGCTTCTATATTAATACTGTGAAAGTATCAAAGCCTCAGTCCACAGAGAAATGCTCACAGCCTGTATTCAGACACTGAGCCCATCTGTTCACCTGAAATCTGCTATATTTTTATTGGATTACTTAGAAAACAGTCAGCCAATCAGAAAAGAGTCTCAGAGCCTGCTCTCTTCTGATTGGCTCGCCGACATGTTGCTATTAGCGCCCCAGAGAGAAGCCTGAGAGAGGAGATGTAAAACTACACTGAGATGGTTTAAATACTATCTTCACTTAACACTTCAAATAAAACACAAGAAAAGAGGAAAGTATGGATCACAATATATTTATCTACATATTTATGTTAAAATAACCTTAAATGCCTGTATTGTAATTAATATGTCATATTTTAGATTTAATTTTACAATAATATCTGATGTAGAATTCAAAAAACATACATACATCTATAAACGTGTTCCCCAGACACTTACAACTGGACTTCAGCTCACTAGTCTACTCCCTCTCTGCTCATTTAGTCTCCTTATTTAAAGGGGTTTTAAAAGTTGGTGTTTTTTTCTCACTACACCCATAATTCTTATAGAAGGTCTACAACTTGATTCCAGTGTGTTGAACATGAAGTTGACCTCCACCTTCATCCTCCCCCTCCTCTCTCTCTCTCTCTCTCTGGGTTCCATGAAGCTCTTGGTTGATCAGATTAAACCCTCAGCACAATGGGCTCAGAGCTGGCACAGACACTGGCATTCAGGACTCATGGCACGCATCGTTTATGAACACAAGAGTGGCCTCAGTGTTGGACTGAGCCGATACTACACCCCCGCCGCCCCCCCCTCCTCCATGCCCATTGATTCATTCTCCATGTGGGAGACTAATAATGTAGTAGGACCGCACAAACAAGCGATCCATCATTCACTGTGTTTGGATTATGTAATGGCTCAGCACGACACTTTTTAATTTGACTCAGTGCGACTGTTTGGAGCAAAGACAAAACTACGAAACATGAAACAGAATAAACAAGTCACAAGGTGAAGGGACCCTGAAGGGGACAGATTCCCTGATTCATAACTGATCATTTGCATTTTTTATGCCATCAAAGTGTGAAGTGCAGACAGAGGTCAGCTGACAGAGAAACACTGGACCGCCACTAACTTCTCATATCGTCACTTTAACATAATTTTACATTTAACCTCCTAAGACAAGAAGACAGACAGAAACCTCTTGCATGGCGTGCATTTTTAATTTCTCTTTGCTATTTAGGCTGATTGGGACCTGAGAAAAATGATGTCCACATATGAGGACATTAGTTTTAAATTTCGATTACTGAGTGGCAGTATAATATCCTCATATGTGGTCACCAGGCCCTTGTTGAGAAAAGTTAGTATTGTGGTCTAGAGAACCCAAAATGTGAGGTCCACATATGTGGACGCCAGGTCCTAGGAGGTTAAAGTTCAAAGGAATGAGTGAATGTTTATATTCAAAAACATTAATCGCTTCAACTGCAGGAATCATTTAGGAAACACTGGGGAACTTCTTTTGCTCATTCTTTAAATTGTACACGTCACAATGACTTAGAGAAGAAATGACTCAACAAGGTCCAGTTACATTATGTTTCCGGAGCTTTCGACCACATTTCATGGCCTTTTTCAGCAGCTGGAGTTGCTCAGTTGTCACTGTTTTTACGAAGTCGTCCCGCCAACATGAACCGCCACAGGTCGTTGTTTTCAACCCTCTGATAAGACCCATAGGAGTGTTTCTACGGTGGCATGCATGCTGGACCTCATTTGTCATGGTTACCATAATAAACACGCCACTGTATCGACAGCGGCGAACCCATCGTTGTTCTGGTTACTATAGTAACGGTCAAAGCTGGGTTAGTTTTAGGAAAAGATGGTGATTTGGGTGTGACGTCATTCCCACCACCGACTTCCGAGGTAAATGGAACGCACCATAAGTACTTCCTCAACATTAGACGATCTTTGTTGTCATGGTTACAATAATAACAACGAACGGTCATGGACGATAGAAACAACATGGGAATGGAACACCGCTCTCTTGTGTCATATTCATCCATCCACCACAACCTCCTCCTGACGTGGACTTTGTCTCTCTTTATACACGTCACCGCACTTTTCTCTTTGCCCCTGTCATCATTACTACGACCACTAGATGTCGCCTAGCAACAAAACCGAACTATGGGTCATAATAAACTGCTGCACAGACGACCTATGGGCTCGTTTTTTACGGGAAGACAGTCTTCACTTTTTAAATCGACCTAGCATATGAGCGTGGAATCAGGAGTTCATACAGAGCGACATTTAAAATCCAGCTGATAAATTTACTGTAAACTTTGTATTTTTTTCCATTTAACCCCCAAAAATCCTTTTGAAACTCTTTCTACTACATGATATAGGCCAATGGTTGACTTAGAGACATAGGTGTTAAAAATGTCACACCTGTTTTGAAAGTGAATGTATTTGTTTCCACATGTCAGACAGATGCTGAGCTCAGCAGCCTGACATCAGCTCTCCAGTAACATCATCTTAAAGGTGTGACGTTTAAGGAAGGAATTCCCACTCTGACAGAATATGCAGTATACGGAAGAGGATTAGAGCCACATGTGAATTTATTGTTTTTCTATTTTCTTTTTCCCAGAATTCAAAGAAAGAAAAAAAATCTGAGTTTAAACTCCGAAATTTTTTCCTCAGAATTCTATTTTTGAGGATTAGGGCCACAAGTGATTTTTTTTTTTTTTTTGAATTCTGACTTTAATCTCAGAATTCTGAAAAAAAAGAAAAAAAAGGAGAAAAAAAATAGTTCAGAATCTTTAAAAAAAAGAACTAAGTTTGACTTGTGGCCCTAACCCTCTTCCGTAGAAATATAGCCATAGTTTAATTTGACAAATATTTCCTCGACCCAGGCTAAACTCACTGAGGGTTTAGAGCTACATTAAATCACACGGCAGCCTGACGTGTGAAGAAGCTCCTGCCTCCTCGCGCTGACCTGAGATCAGTTTTCACATGCGCACCGAGCGAGCAATCAGATCGCTGCTCTGCTCTCCATCCTGCCGCTCAGCGACAACTTCGTTCCGCTGTTCTGTGCAGCCTGAAGGTGCAGAGTCCTCCTCTCGGCCCGGATCAGTCCAGGTCTGACCGGATCCACATCCTATAGTCAGGATACTGCAGGACGCAGGCGCGACTCCCGCTGCGGATGAGGAGGAGGAGGATGATGATGGCTCTCTAAGTTTGAGGAGAACCCGCGGACGGCGCCGCTGCAGCAAAAGGATTTTTGCGGTTGTTTACCTGGAAGCGAATCAGCAGTGATCCCGGATCTGTGTGTTGTGAGTAAAACCGTGAATAGATTATTTATAATTCGTGTTTTGCCGCATCGCCGACGCTGTTCATCACATGATCTTGTGTCAGTTTAAAGGCTGCAGCTTAGAAATAATCCGATTTACCAGCACCCTGTGAGAGAATGTAGAGGTGTCCGCATCATCCTAACCCGTCAGGCAGCAGGTGCACCTGTCAGCTCCCCCCTCACTGCGGCTCCGGTCCTGACTCAGGTGTGGCGATGCGGTGCAGCGCGAAGCCTGATGGGCGCGATTTGGGTTTTTGGGAAGGATCCAGACCTGACAGCTTTCACTGTCAACTGATGATCTACAAATCCAGTCCCTAATGAAGTCCACCAGTTGTTCACAGTTAGGAGGGGAAGAGGGGGGAGACAGAGAGTCTGTCTGTCAGCTGGCTGGGTGATTCAGACACTGTCAGTCTTTTCATACCAGCACACACCACTTAACTTTCTTCCATGTCCAAGTGCTGAGAGTTTCAGGAGCTGCTCTCAAATGCTCTTCAGGGTTGCTTGGTAACCTTGGATCATCACCCTGACGCTTTCAGCCTGTCTGGATGAAGGCCACACAAGAAAGCAATGCCTCTCCGCATAGTAATAGGTTAGAGACAGGAGAGCAGAGGTGATGATGTCAGTGGAGGAGTTC
This sequence comes from Seriola lalandi dorsalis, assembly GCF_002814215.2. Lineage (NCBI taxonomy): Eukaryota > Metazoa > Chordata > Actinopteri > Carangiformes > Carangidae > Seriola > Seriola lalandi. The sequence continues at coordinate 496,959 of NW_019525505.1, forward strand.
ATTATGTGTATTAATTGTCTCAGAGTGAAATCATCTGCTCTCAGCAGCACCCTGTGTTACTGAGGAGATCAGTGCTCTGCAGCACAGTGATGATTAATTCAGAGAGATGACGATGAGCCTGAGAGATCAGAAAGACTTTGCTACCGTGCAACTGAAGGATTTCATACATTGAGGTTATACAAGCAGGACTCATATGCACTGAGATCTTCAGGTCTGTCCCTGTGTGCAGGGCTATTTTAAAGCTATGAATTTTTAAAACGACTCCCTTACTGTACGGAGCTGTAACCTTTCAAACAGCCCAGTCAGCCTGAATTAGATTCATACTGCATTTCGTTTTGTAAAGTCTGGGGTCAGTTAAGTGACACTTGGGGTAATTAATTTCTCCTTAGCTGAGGGAGTCACTTAAGGGTCTTGCACAAAATATCTTAAAAGGATTCCTTAGTTAATGAAAAAGTAAAGAAATTTACAGCAATGAAAGAGATTTAACAGCGGTAAAATTCTACGGTTTCCACGGAGACAATTGATTTGCTACCATTAGCACTTGTGATAGCTGTGATCTCATCCTGCTGTTGTTTTGACGGGAACTTTGCCACGGTGCAGCTTTGGTCGCTAAGGTCTTTTGTGCAGCAATTTAACTGACTTTAATTGATTCCTGAAGTTTAAGAGTAAGATAAGGAGAAAACCTTAAATACTAAGTGAACATTTTAAAGAAACCTGAAGTAAAAGACTTAATAATAATAATAATACATTTTATTTAAAGGCGCCTTTCTTGGCACTCAAGGACGGTGTTTTGTGTAACTCTTCTTATTTTAAGGAAACCCTAACTCAGACTTTAAGGAAAATCTTAACTTGAGGTGTTTTGTGCAACTTGCCCCTGAATCCTAGAAGCCATCCTGAATGTAAACACCAGTTTTAGCTGACCGCTCAAATAGTGGCCAAATGCCCATGCTTCCATTTAGATCAATCAATGAGCTGCAACAGAAAAGCATAATGTGTTACTGCTCTACTTTCAGAGGTGAACACTGATGTTAGTTTGTCTATGACTTATTGAGGTAGAGGATGATAAGCACACCGCATGTGTAACAATGGTCACGTGCAGATGTTCCCTGCAGTAAATGAGCTCTGGATTGGACTCCCTCAGTTAGATAAAGGTTTAATTATTTAAGAAATAAAATAGACCTTCAGTGTTGCATCACTGCAGTCAAAGCAACAAACAGTGATAGCTGGAAATAGCATCCAGCTAAATCATAACCTGAATGTGAACCGTAGCTGATCCTCTGTAGACATTACTCTCGGGACTTTGGTCCTGTGTGCTGCTGTCCAATCAGAGAGAGGCTGTGGCGGTGCGACCAGCGCCCCTGTGGAGAGCATCCTGTGAGCTGGATGGTGACTCAACAGAAAAAGGAAGCTGGGAGCGTGGTGACGTTGGTACAGTGCATCAGCAGCACCTGCGCTCCTCCTCCCAGCATCTCCCTGCATGAGTCAGGCCTCTGGGTTTTTGGTGAAAAACACCTTTTCTGCAGACAGCAGAACGGAGCTTCTGTCCTACTGGTGCACATGTAAAAATATAGATGCCCCAAAATATGGGTAGTATTTTCATTTTATGCTATTTTATACTACTCGACTACCTTTCAGAGGAAAATATTGAACTTTTTACTCCTCTGCATATCTTTCATATACTTCATTGATAAAATGTTACATAAAAACACATATGACAATCTTAGAAATGGCATTGTCCAAGATTATACGAGTGGTTCTGTTAGTAATGTTACTTTTATAATGAGTCATTGATTACAGTTTTCAATTCATTTGCACAACACTGGTGTCAATGCAATTTTTATTTTATACTGCTCCTTTTCTATAGCTTTTATTTTGAAACCACTGTAATTTGTTTTGTGGTCTCTCATATCTTCTGTCATCCCTGTACTTACATTAATGGAGGATGAGGATGTGCTGACCTCAGTTGAACCTGTAGCTTTAAGGTAGTGGTGCATCATGGGTTGTTTGTTGCCTCATGTGAAGGTGTTCTACAGGCGGTTGTTTTAAGCTAATGCTAATGTTAGCTATAGCTTGCTTAAGCCGCCACAGGTGAAATTAACATCGAGCGACCTGAGTCCCAGCGTTTCTGCGGCAAAATGGATTTACAGAGTTTTTTGTAAGGCGGACAAGAAATAAACAAGTGTCACAAAATAATCATGATAGAAGATGAGTCCACAAAAACTTGGTGTTCAAGTTAACCAACAGTCAGAGAGATGCTTTTTTTCTTGGTCTGAAAATCTTCTGTTCAAAGGCTCCTGACCGAAAAGTGTTTGAACATGAGAGAATGTTCAATGTTACCGTTTGTTTTAAACTGACAGCGGTTTAAATCACGAAACAGTTGAAACAGCTTTGAAACTGACTCTCTCTGACATGGTCAAATATAACTGTTGCTAGCTAGCTTACTAGAAAGACCTAAAGTTTGACATGTTTACTTTTATAAAAATCTATTTCCTGTCAGTTATTTACCTCATAGTATTGGTTTATAGTAGTACAATACTTGTGTATGTTATGTATTTACTTGACCTAGTTTCCTTGTTTTATTTCAAAGTTTTTCCATCTTCAAAATTCTTCATCCAAAGCACAAATTATATTTTGGCTGATGTGTACTTTGTAGAGCTACAGCCACAAGTTGGTTAATTGATTAGTCAGTCAATTAAAAAACGAATCTCCTACTATTTTAATAATTCATTAATTGTTTCTGTAATTTTTTAAGCACAAATGCAAAGAATTTTAAAGGTTAACTGGCGACTCCAAAGTGCCCATTGGTACAGTATGAATATGTCAGCCCTGTGATAGACTGGCGACCTGTCCCCAATATCAGTTGGGATTGTCTCCAGCTCCCCCACAACTCTACAAGGATAAGTATAGACAATGGATGGATGGATGGAATTTAATGTCTTTGGGTGTTGGAAAACCAGAATCTGAAGATGTCACTTGGGACTCTCACAAGGATTCTTTTTTGGCATTTTATAGAATAAATGATTAACTGAGAAAATGATAAATCAATCTATGCAGGAAAACCTGCTGTTGTGATTTCTAGAAAAGTAAACTTGAAAATTTTTTGACTTGGTGGCTCAGTACATACATGTCACTAGCTAATATCTTGTGGCTGTGGTTAGACCTGCTACAGTTAATCAATTAGTTGGTCTACGGAAAAATATCAGCAACTATTTTGATAATTAATTAATCATTTTCAATGCAAAAATGCAGAAATATGAAGATTTGCTGCTTTTCTATCATAGTAAACTGAACCTCTCTGAGTTTTGGACTCTGTTGACAAAACAAGACATTTAAAAATGTTGACTTGGATCACTTTAATCAATTAATAGAGAAAATAAGTGATAATGAAAATATTTACTTGCAGCCTTAGTTGCATTGCCATCATATAGTAACAACAAGAATCTGATTTGATCCGTATTTTTTTTGTTTCTGAGGTTTTCTGAGGTTTTGTAATTTCATATTTTCTACTCATGATGTCATCCAGACAATGCAGGAGGAGAAGGACAAGCCCAAGCGGAGGCCTCTGGTCAGGGCTGCATCGGAGGAGAGCTCCAGTGATCTGAGTTCAGTAAGCTGCTCTCCGTTCCCCGGAGACACGCTGCCCTGGAACTTGCCCAAACACCACCGCATCAAAAGATCCAAGTCGGCGTCCGGAGACGTGCTGGACCCAGCAGAGAGGGCCGTGATCCGCATTGCAGGTACCAAGTTTGAACAGACAGGAAATGGAGGTAGAAGTGAAGGAGATGGTGTGTAGGTAGATATTTCATGAAGAAGCTCTCGTGTCGACACTCAACCATAACGCTTTGGGAAGTCTCTGTGATCATTTTGTTTGAGCCGTGGTTCAGCGTCTTGCCTCTGTTATGTGTTTCTGTTCATGGCAAAATCATTCAAGTAAGAGACGGCTGGCTGTTTTCTCACCGTCCCACACACCTGTGTGCAGGTGATGTCTTCGTCTTTGCTTGCTCATCATTTCTCCTGCTCTTTATTTGCCTGTGTGTTTTCTTCGGTTGCTGTTTGACGTGTGTTATGCTGCTTTCCTACTTCTGACTTTGTTTATGGTGAACATTATTATGTATGTCTGATGAGTATTATTATGGGCTGCGCTGGTTGTTGCTGTTGATTTGTGCGTCTGGGTGTTTGCACATTGATGGGCTCATTTCATTTAAGGATGTAAACATGATTATTTTCTTGTGCACAGCTCATATAGCTGCCAGTCCTAGCCTGGTCAGATGCGTACACGAACTGATGAAGCCTCTTGGATGAGCGGTGAAACGTCTTCCCAGACAAATAAACTAGTCCAGTTGTTTTCGATTTAAAAAACTCCTTTAGGATACTATGACCTGGACAAATGAGAATATACACAGGCATATAGCTGTAAGGCTTTTGTTATACACTATAGTCTCATTCATATCTCCTCTGTGCACCTTGTGTTCAGTGAGGTGAAAATATTTACTCAAATTGAATGGGTTTATGTGGCAGCTTGTTTATTATTCTTCATATAATCATTACATCTGAACTGTTGTCTTGTTCTGTTGTTCATACTCAGACATCAAAATTAGCAGGTATAAGCAGTTTTTTAATACGCAGGTTAACCTGCTAAAGCCGATTTTTAAAACTTATTTCAGGGCTCTTTCATCCCTGAACGCTTTGTAGCCGCGGTGACAGGTGTGTAAAGTCGTCACAGCATGAAAAGCAATAATACATTTGATATTCCCTTGTTAACAGAGTGTGCATGCAGCAGGCAAACCCAGTACTGCTATTGGTTCCTTGTAATCATCAGTGACATAGATGAGTTGGACATGTTATCATTTTAATGTTTAAATGCAACATAAAGTGCTGCTAATTATTTATTTGTGGTTCCCATGAGAAAACTTGGTGAAAGTTTTTACTTTTTGAAAATTTGCACTTCCTCAGAGACTCCTGCAGGCAGTTGAGACAGATGCATTGTGTGATAAAATCATTTTCACCTCTCATTATGGTGATTCATGTCTCCTGGGGGGGTTTCGTACTGTGAGGAGTGTATGTTTATCTGCATGAAAACTCCTCCAGCTTCTCCAGCTTCTCCTCCTCCTCTGTTAACTCTCTGAACGCCAAAGCAGGGCTCAGATGATGCGACCCCGAGCTGGCTCAGCACTTCCTGTGGCATTGAGTTCAGATTGTCTCTTCGGACCACAAACAGCAACACTGACCTCAGCCCCCCCGGTCATCTCTGATATTGATTTGGTGGGGTGGGGTACTGCAGTAGTGTTGTATGACAGGGTGTTATTGTCTCTGCAGCAGGACTGAATTACTACAGGCACTTAGAGGTAAAATTTGGGAGATAGTGGGATACACTATCAGGTTGGTTTATTTATGGGAATATTTTCACTCAGATTTCTTTCTAATGATCTCCTCTGTTACTCTGCTGCTTCAAGACGTGAGCAGATGTCAGCGCCTGATCACATTATTAAAGGCGACTGTATCAATGTTGTCTCTTTGGACTGCTGCCATAATGGCCCTTGCCTGATTCATTAGCCTTGTGAGACACATATAAGGCTGGAGCTGCAGCTTTATTTCACAGCACATGGAGACAGGACCATTTGTTATGGAGCTGCAGACGGTGTCGACTGACACTAAATTAGATGTCACTAAGACTGTATCAAGGTTTCTGTAGCTCACGTGCAGGTTCACTGATCAGATAACTGTGACTCTTGACTGTTGCCCTATTGACATCGGCACAGACTGATGGTGATAAGACGACACAGTGAAGTGCTTCTGGAGATAAAGACACTGTCATAGGTTTGTAACACGCACAGGTCAGCAGAACCTCTGTGAGGAGGCGGAGTGAGTGATCCTGCTTCAGCGTGTCATGGCTCGTAACGACCCGCAGGGACTGATGATCAGTGACTTATTGAATCCATGAGGCAACAGCTAGAAAACATGAATCCTTTATTACAAATGACTGGGCTTTCTTTAACTACCTTCTCCAGCAAAAATAAAATGGAAAATGCTAATAATATTATTTCTTATAGATGGGAAAAAATAAAAATATACCCAACAAGCTGTGGCTGTTAGTTTCTATGGTGTGAGGATGTGAACATTAGATGTAAGACAGACAGGTAACTGGTTTGATATTATTCAGGCACTGGGATGTTTTTCTGTGACGGAGTGTCAGGGCCACATTGAGGGAAAAAAAAGAAAAAGAAAGTCTAAAATATTTAGATTAAAAGATTAGATTAAAATACTTTTTCATAAAAAGTCATAATTTTACAAGAAGACCTTGTTCTCGTAATATTATGATATTTTTCTCAAAATATTATGATTTTATTCTCAAAATTATGACTTTATTCTTGAAGATTTTTTTTCCTCAGTATGGCCCTGATCCTGTTGTCCAGCATTAGAAGGTCTGTAAACTTGTTAAAGAATATCTTAATGCTGTTCCAGCAGATATTTCGAGCCTTATTATAATATGATCTTGTAGTTTGGAGTCTTGTCTTTTGGCTGAGATGCTGAAAGGTGCTTGTGGAGCTGAGCTCAGTCTTGTTATGTAACCCTTCAGGTCTGTGATGTTTATTTTTGCCACTTCCTGTTATGACTGACATCTGAAACATACACAGCTTTTCAACAGACCGGTGACTGTGTAGGCATCAGTGAGATGATGAGTGGGGCACGGCTGGTCATCATCTGACTTACAGTTCATGTTATAGGCAGAGTCCTGGTGCAGTGATGGTACGGACACAGCGGTGCCCGGGAAGACTGGTGGGCTTTTGGTCTGTAGTTTTCTAAATACACAAAACAAAATCAACTTTTGTTTGTTTTGAATGTTTTGAACTGATAATCTGTCACCATGTTTCTCAGAGTGAAACTCTGACTCATGCTGCTTCATACTTCACAGTGTGGGAGAGGAGAACAGTGTTATTGCAGTGCCAGTAGAATCTTTCCACATTTGATCCCGGGACGTCGCTGAAGGGTTTTTAACTTCACCAAACACTGAACAAGATGAATTTCTGAGGCAGGATGAAGAGGAAACACAAACTGGGCTTTTTCTCCTCTGTTTACTGAGACAGTGCTTCTTTCCTGTCTGGCCTGTCTTCTTCTTCCTCCTTTACTTACTTACTTTTTTTTTTTCCCCTCCATATTTCAAACACTGCTTTCAGGGAAAATAAAGTTGAAGAATATCACAGGATCTGCTCTGAACAACAGATTCAGATCAATTATTCGGCGCTGCTTTCAACGAAGGACTTTGTGCCGTTTTTGTCAGGACGTTAAAATGTGGATCCATCATTGATGTTACATCTCACAGTCTTCAGCATGGCTGCTTGTGTCAGAGGTTTTAGTTCTGTTGGAGGATCTATCTTTGGGACCCTGAGGCGCCGCTAGAGAAAACTCGGGTTTTCCGGTGTTCAGGTGTTTTCACATTACAAAGATCACGTTTCCTCTCCAGCTACAGGTTCATGTCAGTGATCACACTCATGCTCACAGTCCAGGACAGGAGCAGTGGGTGCAGTTTACATGCTGGACACTAGAGGTCAGCATCCAAAGATGAAGTGAAGTGGAGCGTGTCGCTGATCCATCACTGATTATACAGTGTTTCTGCCTTCAGTGTATTTTCATTCATGACTCATTCATGTGTCTGCGTAATTAAACTTCTCCTACGGAGCAATACTAAACCTTCAGGAAAAAACAAAACAGAAAATTCAGAGTTATCAGGGTCACCGACCAAGTGAGGTTGTAAATGCCCTGACTGACTTAGTACTACACAAGGAAATCAATACATGACTTATAACATGACTGTATGTAATCTGATTAATTATACAAGACTGATTTTGTTTTCACTTTCTGAGAATTATTACCACTTTGTTCATGTGAGCTTTACGTGTGACTTGGATGTTTCCTCTGTCTAAGTTACAATATATCATTTATTTTTCAATATATTTCATCATCTAAATTTTTCTGAATTTAAAAAACTCGTGTTCAGGTGGATTTAATTTATTTTCTCCTCTGCATTTTTATTTCATGAATTCAATTTGGGGCTTTTTATTTCTTTGGCTGTTATCCTTTTCTCTGTTTTTATATTTTCTTATTTTACTTTTATTTTATTTCAATTGATCTTTTTCATAGGAGCTATACAAAAGCGTGAACTAATCTTTTCCAGGCTTTAATCAGTGTAATGTTCCTAACGTCCTGTCTGTCACTCAGCACAGTAACAGTAACTACTGACATTAGAAACAGTAATGATTCACTGTCTGCTTGGAAAATAATGTGATTACACTGATATAAAGCTTGTGAACACATTGTCCCTGCACCGACTGTGATTCAGCCTCTCATTAGCATTCATGCTGCTAACCTGTGAGTGAGTAACCAGGCAAAGTCTCACAAACACAAATCAGTGACTACACAAAAAAACAGTCAATGAATAGTGAGGGGGAGGTCGTGTCCTTGCTTAGATGTGTTGTTGCTTCCCTTTTTTATTATAGCTGAGAACATAAATTAGTGGGCCGGCCGTGGCACAGGGTCTTTGGTTTGGCGATGTGTGGGCGGGCGGGTTGGCACTCGGGCCAAAGCCAGACCAACAAACCCAGAGACAAAAGTGAGACTTTATCTCTGAGAGACACCGTTATTTATTCAAGTGTTGATACTGATGCAGAGAGAGAGAGAGAGTTAGAGAGAGAGAGAGATTCAAAAATCCTGCTTATAAAATGTCAGAATAAAAGAGCAAGAGAATTGGACTGTAATGATCCTGGTTGTTTTATTTCAGAGACGCGCTCAGAGCTGAGGTGTGTGGTGGTTTGCTCTTGTTGCTGTGGCTTTTTTCGTGGCATCTGTCGCTTTAACTGGGTTTTATTTTTCTCCATCTACTCCAAACAACCCACCACTGTTACTCCACAATGATTATTTTCATTTTAGAAATAGAAATAGAAATAGAAAGCCTTCATTACCATTGTACAAAATATACAACAAAATTAAAAAAAGTTAAGACAGACAAAAAGGTCACAAAAAGAATATTGCAATTAAAATATAATAAATACTTTAAAAGAAGTAGAAAAGTGCTTCGCTGAGTAAGCTGTTGTTTACAGTGAATATTGCTCTTAAAAGAGAAGTTGCTGCCATCCTGGAAAAATGAATGATTACTTCAGGTCCATATTCAAAAGTGATATTTGAATTACACTATTAAATTCAAAAGTTAGAGTTGCATATTCATCTGTATGAATAAACCTGCTCTGTTCTACCAAATGAAGTGCTAGCACTCTGCAGGTTGACCGTCAGACTGGTCACAGATCAGTGTTTGTTTCTGTCCTGGTGTTGATGTGAAGTCAGTTAGAACCGTTAGTTTGTTCCTAAAGACTGAATGAATAATCTTTACAAATATAAAATCATAATATGCAGCCAAGTCAAAAGCCACACTTGTTTTAAAACCACTGTCAGCCATGTTGGAGGTTTTAGCTGCTGGAACCCATTTTAGACACAAAACCCAACCTCGTCCTCGTCAGAATCGCTTCCAGGTCATAACTCATGGGGTTGAGAAACGCTGCGCTTCAGCTGTGTGGCTCCACGCTGCAGTGCTGCGCTTAATTATAAAAGTGTTGAAATATTTTTCACATTCTTGACGTGAAGGATTTACTCATGTAAAATTAGCAAGTTGCAGTTTTATGTCGGTGAGATTCTGGTAATTCCGCTGATAGCTGAGTAAACACACACACTCCCAGCTGCATGAGAAAGTGATAACACACACAAATGTGTTCAGGCTGGGAGCAAATCTGCCGTGCAGCAGTCAGAGTGTGGTGCGTTGCCGTTTCCGGCTGGCCCAAATTCAGATGTAAATACTTTAACCTTATGTTGCTTATTCCCAAATAATTTCACAGTAAATGTTGCAGGTTTGTAAAGGCTCAGTATCAGTTTCAGTACCACAGTGAACGTCTGCTTACACGAGGTGACACTGACACTGATGTAATCAACATTAACTGAGGGTGAAAGTTCATTCTTGATGGTAGATTGTTGTTGTCAAACAATGGTAATCATTCGGCTGAGTAGATCAATTTTGAGATGGTGCTCACACACACACACACACACTGTTTTAGATGCTACATTGATCATTCCATTGTGGGACATTATAAAGTGCATAAATGTCACTTACAGTTAGGACAATGAAAAGATTGCACACTGTCTGCTGTGAAAAAGGTCGATGTAGATACTGTATATTCTACATTTTATTAATTCCAAAGCTCCATCCATCCATCTTCTTCCGCTTATCCGAGGTCGGGTCGTGGCGGCGCCAAGCTAACCGGTGTAGTTCCTCTTGCCAGCGACGTTTTCCAGCTCCTCCTGGGGGGGTCCCGAGGCGTTCCCAGGCCAGATGGGACATGTAACGCCTCCAGCAAGCTGTGGGTCTACCCTGCGGTCTCCTCCCAGTTAGACGTGCCTGAAAAAACCTCCATTGGAAGGCGTTCAGGAGGAATCCTGATCAGATGCCCGAAGCACCTCAACCGGCTCGTTTCAACGCGAAGGAGCAGCGGCTCTGCCCCGAGCTCCTCGCCGTGTCTCTGAGGCCCAGACATCACTAATGAGCACTAACTATCAACAGATAGACAGCTACCATCCCTGATAACTTATGTTACTGTTGAAAATCCTCCAAAGAATCAGCCATAAAAATCTACTGGAAAAGAAACATGTCTTCAGGGAATCGCAGTAGTTTTCTGACTTCCCACAGATACATTTCTCAGTGTTTCTTCCGAACTCTACTTCCTCACAGGAGGATCCAAGTGTAGCCACAGTTTTTCTTGGCTTCCTGACTCACTATTGTCACTGCTTGATCCGTGAGGGTCTGCAACTAGCTTGATTGTGGTGTGTTTACGGTGGTTTTGGCAGTGTGGACGTAACATTCACACTGCTTAAACTCCAGGGCCTGAGAAACCGACTGCTACAACAATACAGTATCCTGAGCTGAACGTTCACGTAAACGGTCTGAAATCAGATCCACGGGGAGTGAAGGTTGATGGATACTGTCAGGAACACTTAACGTCAGGATGTTTTGACTTTTAGATATAGGAAATATAATTTACAGCAGGTCTGAGGTCAGATCAAGGTTTTTGCTTTCTCAGTTTACCTCAGTTTAAAAATGAAGAAATGTGTGAGGTGATATTTCAGTTTACTTTGTTAGAGGTCACCTGGATAATTAACCTGCAGGATTTAGAAGTTCTGTCTTTAATGTCTCAGCTGTTCTCTCCTTTACTTTCATGTGTGTGATCCAGCACTCGTCCAGTGTTTTTGTCCTGTACTGAAGAGGTGCGGTTCTCTGGCATTAAACCTTCGCAATCTGCCGTCATTCAGTTTTGGGAATATGACGTGACTTTTAGGAGATGCATGACAGTGTTCTGGGAGGATTTTTATTTATTTTTTTTAAATCTGTGAATACTACAGGATCCACTTGCCCCAGTTTCTCCAGCAGCAGGAACTCAAATAACCCCACGCAGCTCCGTCATTTGTTTTTTCATCGAGGTAACCATGTGTGTCTGTATTTGGGGTGGAGCTAGCCTGAGCGGTGTGTGTGTGTGTGTGTGTGTGTGTGTGTGTGTGTGTGTGCGTGCCTGTGTGTGTGTTCATGGGATCTGCTGCTCAGCCTTAACTGGTATCTTTCTTTGTGGTGTGTGTTCGCCTCTGTGCCTTTAAGAGGAGGGTCTGATGTGTGTGCGTGTGTGTGTGTGTGTGTGTGTGTTTGTGTGAGTGTGTGTGGGTATTTCTCAAGCATAGGAGGGGAGTGGTGGTGGTGGTCTGGAATGAAATCTCCAGCTTCAGAGGGAATACTGTGACTGAGTGTGGGTGAGGAAGAAGGTGGGGACAGACAGATAGGTGGACAGACAGCCAGGAGGGTTTGATCAGCACTGAGGGGACAGACAGCCAGAGAGAGGGGAGCACAGTGGAAAGTTAAAGAGAAAGTTTGCAGAGACAGGAAGGTGCCCTAAACCCTGACTCAGAATCAGCCAGGCCATGTCCATGCCCATGTTTGACCCAGGTCAGCGGCTGCCAGAGGAGCAGGACTATGTGCAAGCCTATGAGAGCGTCAGAGAGAAGTATAAAGGTAACAACACCCCCTGCTTCTCTTCTTCTGTGGCTTTTTACTGTACATGTACATGTTCAAGCTATAACCATGGTGGGAGTGTGTTTGAATGGGAGGTGGGTGTGTGTGAGTGGCTGCATGCTTCAGTGACTGTAGGATGCTGTAAACCCAGCTCACTTAGCGGTGTTAATTGGTTCCATATTGATTTACAGAGATGCACATTGGGTCATCTCTGTGTGAGATGTAGAAACAGGACGTATATATGACACATTCACACTGTTGTGCTGGAGACGTATAAAATTCAGCCTGAGATCTTTGGTAATATTAAAGTTAAAGATGTTGGAAGTAGTCCTGCAGGATGTGTCTCAGCCTGTACTTATACATTTATAAAAGCTTGTGACAAATGAAGCTGCAGTCTTCAAACAGTAAGTTTTCCTTTTAGCTTGTTCATAACAGTTCGCTATTAGCTTAGCGTTAGCACGTTAACGCTGCGCTCGAGTAAAACAAACCGCAGTGGATGGAGAAGTTGAAAATGTAGCTTTTCTACATGTTTAAATCTTTGGTTTTTTAAAATTATTTCTTGTGATGTCTTTTGCGATGTTTTTATTACACATGATCATATCGCGATGGCCTATCTCTTAGTTCTCTCAGTCCGGCTGAGATTTAGGAGGCTGAGATTCGGCCTTTATTCAGGTTGAGTGAAGGAAGACCTTTGTATGATCGAAACAAAGAGGAGTCCTCTCCTGTCTGGTTGGTTTCCTCTTCAGTTTTGACCTGACAGCAGGGGAATCGCAGGGCGGTGTGGGCACAGAGAGGTGAGACATTTGGCCCTTGATTAATTGGAACCGCTCCAACAATGCAGCATGAGTGAGAGTAGCTGCCAGCCCACAAGGTGGCACATCAGAAGGACCTTCACCTGACTATGTCGGGGGAAACACTGGCATGGCTCGATGGTGGTTCTTTCAGAGAGGACTGCAGAGCAGAAGCTCAGACACAGGAACCCTGCACCACCTGCAGATGCTCCTGCAGCTCATTTGCTTACTTGATTTATGTGTCTGAATTTGACCAATGCAAAACCTGGAAGGAAATCATGACCTCTGTACAGCAACTTTTACACACTGCCCTCCTCCTGAAGGACGTGCAAAAAGGTTCATATAAATGTAAAATTAGACAGAATACATGAGGAGTGTAACTGTTCAAATCAACCGACAGTGGAGCTTAAACTGTTGAAATGAAAGGTTCTCTACACTACCACTACAAGCGCTATAGAGCAGTGTTTTTATAAGTGTGTTTTGTTTGTATCAAGCATCTGTGCGGGTGTGTGGGCGATATCATACATGGTGGTTTCACACTGTTCCACTGACTGACAGTTGTTGGGCAACAGGCAAAGAAATATAACAATGCAGCTGCAGCAGGTGTTCTGAGCCTGTATTGATAGTTAACAAGAGAGAGAGAAGTCAGGCGTTGAGGGGACAGAGACGTGGGAATTGAGTTGCAAGTTCCCTGGTGTTTGTTAGGACTCAAAGATTCACATGATGCATTTTAAACTTTAGACTTAACTTTTGACTCTACAGGACACATTTAATCACAATCTTAAGTTATCAAATGACAAATATTTGCTGTTCCAGCTTCTCAAACATGAGGATTTGCTTCTTTTCTCTGTTTTACATCCTGGTAAATTGAATAACTTTGGATTTTGCCCAGAAACGAAAAGGCTATTTGATGTGTCACTTTGACCTCCAGCAAATTGCAATGATCATTTGTCACTATTTTTTAGACCATATGATTAATTGATACATTTTTAATTAATCAAAAAAGATTTGATCTAAAGCTAATAATTTGATATCAAAGTCTATCGCTTTACCAATGTAATAAGAGCATTAATATGATGCGCCATTATGGTATCTGAGTGTTTCATGTAGGTGTGTCTGACTCTTGCTTTAGAATTGAATGTGTGTCATTGTCATGTAAAACTGCTCACACATCTTGACATTATCGCTTTCTAATACAGACTTAAGTTGCTTTTCACATTTAATAATTTTAAATTAAACATCGGTTGGAGAAAATGATCAGCACAGCCACAATATCGAGTTGTCTGACCCTTGCCTGTGTGGGTCAATCTCAGGCTCAATGTGAAAGTAAAGGCAGGTGAATTACAGCAACATCTGGAGGTTGTTTGAACTATAGGATACTGGCTGACACAAACAGCTGTGCTCCTTTATTCCACTTATCCTCTATATACAGTAGGATGTGAGTGAAGAGGCGGCTCCTCCCGCGAGTGGTTTGTATTGTGCAGGCCCTACACTCTCTATACAGCGTGTGACTATCAGTATAAAGCAGGGCATTGTTGCTGAGCAGCAGTGTGGATGTTCAGCAAAATCCCTGGATAAAAATAGATTAGAAATAAAAACCGTGGGCATCATTTCCACCGCAGCTACAACAGGCCATCAGTAAGGACAAATGGTCCTGGTCTTGGTCTCGGTATGTTGGGAACAGCATCGTTCCATCCAATCACACCAGTCTAGTCATTTTCTTCCCATGCGGTTGCCTACTGTGCGTGTCACTGTGGGCAGCCTTCCTGCTGTGTTGCTCTGGCACCGGTCTGGTGCTCCACGCCCCTGTCATAACCTCCAGTTCCTCTGCCAAGATCTCACTTCCTGTTACTCTTATCGTTGGTTTTTGTTGAAGTTATTTGTTTTAGATAATTGCACCTAAGTAAATGGAAAGTCTGGACACATATTCTGTCTGAATAAAAGGGGGAGAGTGAGGTTGAAAGCACTTTTTTATTTTTATCGACTGTTTTATTGCATGAAGCTGATCTGGATTTTGAGTTTAATGTGTGTTTATTGTTTTGGGGCATGAGATGTCAGCACTTTTTGTAGAGCTGCTGCTTGAGATGATGCATGTGTGGAGATGTGTGTGTGTGTGACCTGAATAACTCAAATATGTCCTATATTAACCCAGTGTTCATGTGTATGTTGCTACAACTTTAACATATTTTATTTGTTGGAAAACAGAAGTTTAAGGCAGCTATTTGTAAGTTTTGCTAATGCTACATAGCTAACGTTAGCATTAACAGCTGTCTTGTAAACACAACGATGGCTGAAGCTCTTGTCAAGCAACAATGACCACCACCTGCTCCCGACAAGAAACCATGTTCGGCTGTAGGGAAAACTTTCAAACAGTCCTTTTAAACACCAATGTTAACTCTCGTCTCTATCACGTCTTTTCCTCTGCTGAAGTTAGCATGCTAACCAGCTAGCATGGCCCTGTGTCGTCAATTTCTGAAACCGAATCACTTACCAATGCTCAAGCACTGACAATCATTACTTTGCAGCCCTGCATGCCATTATGGTTTGTTTAATGTGCATCTGTCTGACTCTTGCTTCACATTTGAGTGTGTGTCAGGGTCATGCAAAACTGTGCGCAAGTTTAAAGGAGGTATTTGTACGTTTTGCTAATGCTACATAGCAAACGTTAGCATTAACAGCTGTTTACTCACCAGTCTAGAAGAAATGCTGTGAATTCAGCATCGCCAACAGCTGTGTACAAAGGTGGAAAGCAACGTTGATGTTAACTCGTCTCATCCCTTTCCAATACTGACTCGCAGGAGCCCTGAAGAGCTGCTCAGAGGGCGTATTATAAAGATTGCTGAAGCTCTTGTCAAGCGACAATCATCGTTCGGCAGCAGCGAAAACTTACAAATAGTCCCTTTTAATTAATGAATTTAAAATAATCTATTAATGACCTGCAGCTGATATTCCACATATATTGAAAATGGTAAAAATATTAGTGTACATATAATGGATAATTAAAGTTCCTATTGCCTTGGCCTGCTGACAGAAATACATTCTCTGCTATTTTTACAGCAGTAGTTGACGCTGGTTCAAAATTCATAACGCTCCTCCTCCTGAATATAAAAATAATAACATATGAAAATAACCTGTCATGTACAGCTCTTCTGTACACAGTGTATCCTATGGCTTAATCTCATAGCAAACACGCTGTCATGCGTGTACCAGCTGTCCTATTTGCATAAGTTATAGCAACAGGTGAGATTCAGGTTCCTGCAGCGATGATGAAGTGTGGTCGTGTGGAGCTCGGTGTTTATTATAGTAACTGAACAGATCTGTTAGTGTAAAACACACAGCTCTGCTTTAAATACTCACAGCAGAGATATCTCAGGAGTTCACTCCGTCAGTCTTCAAGTTATTCTGGATCAAAGAGAAACTAAAAAGACTTCTGACATTTAGCTCGATGTGATGTTGCTTAGAAACGTTGCTGTAAGTTATGCATTGAAAAGTGATCTTGCAGAATCAAACCATTTTTTCATATGGTATTGATTGTATATCTTTTCTGCAATCAATTACTCTTAAGTAAGTGGATATCTCTTTATTAAAAAAGCTCCTGAGGGTTTTGCTGCAGTTTGGCCTCCCCATGGAAATACTTGGAATCTCTGAAATACTGTGGCGGGAACATTTCAGGGTGGGGAAACCTCAGTAACGACTCCCACAAATACAGTGCAAGCACCCTACACTTACTAACCACTGCAGTGACCTCGCCTCTGGCTCAGGTGACCCTCAGTGGAGTTTACTCAGGTTCTGTTTGGTGATCTTAGCCTCGAGTGCACATTCCTCTGAGGTTAGACGGTGGTTTCACTGTCAAATATCCAAAAATTTCTCTTCAAAGTAACAGACTGTTTCCTCAAACTAAGAAGTTCTAAAAAGAATTTGAACTAAATCTAAGAAGAAACTAAATCCCTATTACAATAAACTGAAATAAAAACTGAGAAACAGTGCAGATTATGACAAGGTAATTATTGAACTCTTATCCTGGAAACCTAAACAAACACATTTACACAAGAATCTTAACTCTGTTTTTAAAAAGGTAAAAATAAACTGAAAATGAAATAAAAATGAAATGGACGTCTTCGTTGTCAGTTGACAGTCGTTGTCAGTCGTGCTGATCTCACCTGTGTGTTTGCCCTGTGAAGGTGAGGTGTGTGATTAAATGCTGTGAGGTGGATTCACTGTCCCACTCTCAGTTTTCAAACACCATGAAACAAACCAACACACTGGGAGACCTGCAGCTAGAGGAGAGCCTGTCTATGCACTTGAGATCTGCAGTGTGTGTCTTGTTTTACTATATATGTGGGGTCCGAGTGGAGGCCACTATACTTGTGGGGTCCGACAGGTTTTTCAGGACTAAATGCTGGACCTCATGAGTTTAGATTGAGGCATTTAAATGGTTAAGGTAAGGGGCAAGCGATTGCATTGTGTAAATAATGGGTCCTCATAAATATAATAAAACTGTGTGTGTGTGTGTGTGTGTGTGTGTGTGTGTGTGTGTGTGTGTGTGTGTGAATACCAGCATGGTTCACTTCTAAAAGGGCTGAGATAAGTTTGTCATGTGAATCACTGAGGGGCGTCCACAGAGAGAAACCCCCTCCACTTCCAGTTACTGTCCTCAGATCAGTTTCACGTAACTTGACCTCTCAAATTCAAAAATAGTTATAGTCTTATGTTATGCACGCACAAGGTGCACTCAGGAAATGTCTCACACACACACACACACACACACACACACAGACACACACACACACACAAGCTAAATTATTCCAATTAGTTTATTCCTCTGGTTGTGAACTGGGAGAAGCGGTTTCCTCCTATCATGGAGGAGTCATCACTAACGTCCAGTTCACCTGCTGTTTTATGGAAAAGGAAACTTCTTTCTGACTGTGTGGAAGCTGAATGATACATTTTCTTCTCACAGTAATATTGACTAATAATCAATAACTACTAATCAAAACACACATCAGTGTCCGGTGTTAATGAAGTGATTAAACATAGAAAAAGACATGGGGTCTGTGAATAGAGAGATGATGAAGTATGTATCCTCTAGTGTGTGTTTCTGTGTAATCCAGGCTTTGTTTATGTAGTGTGTGAACTCGGGACTGAAAGTAGCTTCTAAAGTAAAAGGGACTGCTAATTTCGATTAAGAGGCCTCCTCTATCTGCTGCTGGCTGCTGTGAGCTGTCAATCATCTGGTGACATAATCTGATTAGTATCAACCTGCAGAGCAAGAAACAGCAATTTTCTGACAGATAATCCAGTGAACGGCAGTTTAAAGCGAATCAGAGAGAAAGGACGTGAGATTTTAAGAAGCAGTTCTTCTTTCATCCATTGAATCTTCAGCGTCCCTGCACTGCACTTAGATGACTTAGAAACTTTCAGTCATGGAACATGATTCGGTCTGTGTGTGTGAACGGAGACATGAACAGTGTTATTTCAGAGGGCCCTCAAGGTGTGTCTGTGTCTTTTGACTGTCGAGATGATCATGACTGTCAGAAGAAAAAACCTAAAGAACACAGCCCTGTTTAGTTTGACCACAACATTTTATTTTTTTAAATCATGAGGGTGTTTCCTACGTCTGCAGATAAACGTGGAAATCACTAACGACACCGGACAGGAGACAAAAGGATGCGGTGGTGTATCGTTGTAGTGCGTCTCTGTGTGACGATGACCTGCACTGACAGAGGACAAACTCATATATTATCTCCACATATGTTCACACCTACACTCTGTCCCACGGAGCTGTGCCAACAGGGCGGCTCAGTGTGCTGTAGATTACCCAGGAGCCTTCTCACCTGTCTGCCACCTCACACCAGTCCGTCAGACGACCTGTTCGCTCTCCGTCCGTTCACACGTGCAGCTGAAACACAGTGTTTGATTATTCTGTCTGACCGACAGTCTAAATAAAAAGACGCTCATTTCATTATGATATGAAACGGAAAATAAAACAGCAGAACTGCACTCATTAAATTACTTAAATAATTACTATGTTACCATGACATTATTATTTCCGTCAGACGAGTTGACTCATCAAACCCAGTGTTTCAGAAATGAATCTCGTTTGATCGATCCTCCCCCTGATAATATCCTCTGATGGTAAAACACTTGTGTCACATGGTTTTTCAGCATGTGATTATTTCAACAACAAGCAAGAGATAATCTGTGATGAATTATCCACAAATACAAGTTTGCATCCCAGAAAATGATCTTATATTAAACCATAACCACTGTAAATAGTTGAATCTGATTGGCCGAAGGTCTTTCTACCAAAGGTACAAAGCTTTGAACTCGACCAGTCTGCCCGCACAGTCTCCACTGCTCACGTCACTTTATCTGGTCCTGATAGATGAGTTCACATGGTTTCACTGAGTCAAAAATACCCTTTGATGCTAAATGACGTCAGGATGTAGTCGGTGTCTTCACTGTGTCTCTGGGTTCTTCTGTGAAACAGTTTCGCGTCTGCGGAGAACTGAAAATCCCGACCATGAACCGCTGTGGAGTGAACTCACCGTGGTGAAGTCCGCCGGTGGGACGGGAGAGGACGGGAATGGGAATGCTGTAATTGAGATGGGATTTGTGTGAGAGCAGAGGATTAGTGTCTCCCAAAACCCAGAGAGCGAATAACAGCTGACAATAATCATGTGACCACACTGCAAAGTATTCATTCTACCAAGTTTTAATCTCAAACTGAATCTGAAAAGTTTGTTTTCTCGGTTTTCTCTCACTTAAAAGTTTGTGCACCAAGTTAAATGACATGAGACACGAGACAAATAATCCCTGGAGCTTTCAAACAAGTTATGGTCTTCCTCATTCCAATTTTAGACATGTAAATTACTAGACATTTGATCAACTGACTAGATAAATCAACAACAAAAACTCCAGCCTATTAATTATGGATATAATTCCCCTCTCTTCTGCTCTTTCTGCTTTATCTGCTTCACTATAACTGTTGCTCCACCTGTTTCACAGTTACTGTCAACAGAAAAAGAATCAATGAGGTTTTTAACAATTAACCTCAGGTGATTTAACGGTGTGATGTCACTGTTTACTTTCCCACAGTTTTCAGAGATACAGGACTTATATGGAGTTTGTGTCGACTGATGGCAGCGACACTGAGAAGGATGTTTTTCTAATCTTCCTGTGAGGATGATGATGTCACCAGCAGGGGGGGGGGGGGGGGGGGGGGGACTGCAGTCTCCAGGATACAGTCAGATACAAACTGTCATTTTATCCCGTCTGACTTGACCGTCTGCAGTCGGGCTGTAAGTGGACACTGTACGTCCACGTACGTCCATGTATTGAGGGACTGGGTGTTGATTATATCAATAGAACAGGTCAGCACCAGTTTGTTGACTGTGTGTCCCTCAGCCTGACCTGTGTATCAGATCCTGGTCCTGGGGTGTGGAACAATAGAGCTAACACCCTGGTTCTGGCATGCTGCAGTAAGCCAGGCTAATGCCAGGAATGTCAGTAGTGAGCTGGTTGGCACGTCCTCTGGTTTTCAGAAAGGTTCCTGGGTTTGAGAAGCAGAGCTGCAGTTTCCACGTATCCACGCCCTCAGCTCTACTGCTCTGCAGTTCAGTGTTTTCACTCCACTTTAAAGTTTTCATACACAAACTGATGTGCACATTAATATCCCGGTGCCAGTTTTTGCAAGAACAGTTCAGCTCAACTAAGCCTTTAAAAATATTTGAGTGAATGATCGTCATCTTGTCTCAAAGGTCACAGTCATCAGCAGCACCGTCCACATTTGCTCTTCTTTGTTAGTGAACGTGTCGTCCGGGTGGATCTGTGCTACCTCAGGCAGACGAGGGCACCGCCCCTCCGGGCATCTATCGGCTTCAATGGGCTTCTTTGCCTCGCCCCCCCCCCCCAGAGTGTAGGACCACCACTGAGCGCCACACAACAGTCTGAATGTGTCTCTTATATCTGAAGGATAACGAGCCTCGGAAAACATTTTTCATCGTGACACATTCTGTGAATTCCTCCGATGTTGGGGTTGTCCTCTGAAGTGCTCTCTTTCTGCTGTCTGAGAGTGTCTCAGAGAAGACACACACACACGCACGCGCACGCACACACACACGCACACACAAACAAACCGTGCCGTTCTTTCTCCTTCACACCCTCTGTGTCTTTGTGTCGTCTTCAGCCTCGTTAGCTGTTATTCTCAGTTGGAGTACGAGAATTTATGAAATAAAATCCAGTGTTAATGTTATTAAGCTACACACTGTTTTTGTTTACATCTGGTTCTATGTGTTAACAAACCACCATGTAAGAGCCATATTAATAATTGGTGAACTGTATTTACTAACTTAATAGTAAAAATGTTGAAATGCTCCTTTAGTCGTGTTGCCAGTGAACTCGTAGCCAACAGCTCTCAGTCGGAGTTAACTAGTCTGTGGAGCTTTTTGTTCTAAGTAAACATTTTAAACGGAGTTGCTGCTTCTGAATATTATTTAGCATCAAGGTTGTCGCCGATGCACCGAGAGACAGTAGAAGGTTGCTGCTACACGCCATATACAGTATACAGTACGTTTTACAACAAGAGGAGCTAATCAAGGATATTTAAATGATGACGCTACAAGGCTAGCTGGGGGCTAATCATGTCGGAATAATGTCTAAACACCAGAGGTGTATTAAACTGCAAGTATTAATAACAACTACAGCTGCAACAATTAGTCAATTAATCCATTAGTTAATAGAAAGAGAATTAAGTGACAACTGTTCTCATAGTCAATCAATAATGTGTAATCAAAAGATTTGATAATTCCAGGCTCCCAAATGTGAGCTTTGCTTCTCTGGTTCAGACGCGATAGTGAACTGAATGTGTTTGTGTTGTGGGGTGTTTCCTGCCGCCACCTGGCGCTGTGTGATGGCGTGATGGGCACTTTCCTGATGTTTCATCTCAGGGTGTGGCATCAGTAAACAGGTTATTTTTATCTGCTGACAGCTGAGCTGACTGCTTTCTGTCTGTTTGTGTGTGTGTGTTTGTGTGTGTGTGTGTGTGTGTGTGTGTGTGTGTGTGTGCGTGCTCAGATGAGCTGCAACAACTGCTCATGGAGTTTAATATCACTTAATGAATATAGACCGCATGGGATGGCACCCGCACTATCACCTCCTCCCTGGGTCTCTCTGGTGGGGTATGTCATGCCTGAGCTGACCCTGTGCAACCCCCCCCCCCCACCCTTCTACCACAGAGTAGTCTACTCGTCCTCTTCCAACTTTTAAATGGCTGAGCTCCATGGTGGGAAGATCCACATCTCAGAGAGGGGAGGAGGGAGGGGTGGGGGCGTATCAGGTCCTCCACCTCCGCTTAAGAGGGACATGAGACTTTGGCTGAGGTTCAGACTGAGTGTTGACACTGTAGTACTGAACAGCTGCATGGAAACAGAAACATCCACTCAGCCGGGGGTGGGGGGGTTGGGGGTGGGGAGTCAGGTGACTCACTGTCCCACACAATGACATTTAGCAGGGAAATGTCATTTTCTCCATCTTCCTAAAATACTTCAGTTACACTGAGAGCAATGGTGTGGTATTGGAGAAGAATCGTATTTTGGGAATCACTTCCAGGAAAAATAAAGTGGCAGTGTCAAAGAAAGACTTGTTAGGAAACAGTGACACTAAATCATTATTTGCAGATGTGCCTCCTGTTTGTCACTTATCTCTGATTATTGGCAGCATGTACTCCGGGCATGCTGTGAATTCATAAGGTGTTTCTGTCACTCATTCCCACAGTTTCTCAGAACATGAACCGTGTGAATGTGCTGAGGAAAAGTACAAATTCTTGTTGCTGCTGACGTACCGGTCAAGATATGAATACGAGACGCACAGACTGACGCACAGACGGTTTCCATGTGTCTACTTGCCTTCAGGTGGCAAAATGAATCTCAAATCAGTGTGCGACACCGTTTCACTTATGGTTTTATACATTTTAAACGAATGTAATTCAGGATCTATCTGGAACTGGACTTGTGCTGTTCTTGTTATAGTTTATGATATCTTTATTAAGGAGATGTTTTAGGTGTTGCCTGCCAGTTGGCGCGTAATGTTGATCTCCTGTCATCACCACAGGCCCTTCATACAGCTCTGTACCGCAGGGCTGAGGCTGCTGAGGCCGGAGCTGTGTCTCAAGCACGCTGTTTGTCACCTGGTCCATAATTTATCTATTTAAGAAGCTGATACACCGGCTCGGGTTTGTACTAGTGCTGCACGATATGCACAAAAATCATATCGCGATTATTTTGGCAGGTAATGCGATTTCATGTGGTATGGTCATTTTTTTCATTTCATTTTTACTGACGAAAATATATAAATGGTGATGAGGTGATTGTTGTTGGTCTTGTCCCAAACAATCATGTTCCTTTACGTCTGGAGAATATGATGTGTAGGCCGCGGCGTCTCTGTAGCACCACAACACTCATGGTTGCTAACAATGCTCAACAATGTGACACATTTTACCTTTTATCAAAAAACACTGCTGCTCCTGCGATTCAGATATTGCACTTGGCCAAACTGCAGTTTTTATTATATTTTGATTAATTGCAGCCCTAGTTTGCAGCATGGGAATAAAATGCAGGTGGTGTAGGACGGTGTGTCAGGTCGACCTCCTATTGATCATCGTCTGTTGAATCGTTTGGTCGTTTGTTGTTCTGTTTGCCAAAACCCTGAAACTCACCACTTCAGTTTTTAAACGAAATCTTTAATATATGAAGAATCAAATCAAAAGCTTCTTAGTTTGTTCAATGTTCAATATCTCAGGTAGCATCAGTTTTTGAAAGACTACATGACTCTTCATGGATTTCCCCTAGGGGATAAGTAAAGTATCTATCTATCTATCTATCTATCTATCTATCTATCTATCTATCTATCTATCTATCTATCTATCTATCTATCTATCTATCTATCTATCTATCTTGAGCACAGCACTGATTAATAACATTAAAGGTGGCTGCAGTCTGCTTATGAACGCTACTTCCTGGTCTCTGGTATTGTGCATGCTGGCTCACTGGCACCCACTGTTATTAGTAACACTTGTGCTCCCGTGTCTGCTGTGACAAAGAGCTCCTGTACAACCCCACAATTTCATAATTACACATTTGAGCTTAAAGACAAATATAGTTCAAGGACTCCACTGAGTCATCTCGCTCGTTTTCTTCCCACAATGAAATCTACCAATAAAATCCTCTGAGCTCAGAATGGCTAAGTTTGGTGTTTGGGCCATTATTGGATTTAGGAACAATCTCAGGAGAAAGGATTTGCTCACTGCCTGAGAGAAAGTGCCTCCATTTGTGGAATAAAAGTCCTGTGTGAGTCACAATAAGTGAAATATTTGATTAAGACAGAAGCAGCTCAGTGATTTGGGAGACACCGAATGTTTTGTTGTATAGTGTGTTCTTGTTTAGAGAGAGGGAGCTGCATAAGGAAGATTTTTCAGGCTTTGAAAAGGAGCGTTGGAATAATTGAATAGACTCTGACCCTGTTATAATAAGTCTTTGTTAAATGATTCCAAACTTTTTTATGAACATCTTACAAAGTGTTGTCGTCATTTTAAGGGTTAAACACACAGGTACAGTATGAGGTGTGAACCAGACACTGTTTGCAGGAATGATCTCACTGCTGCTGTAGCTGGTTGAAACTGGATCTGCGATCTCCTTTCAGCCTGACAAGCATGTATTGATTATGTATTGATTGGAAGAGGGGGTGATTACAGCCACTCCTGTACAATTTCTTGGCTACAGCGCACATGGGTTGTAGCACATGTGCGGCTAAACATTATGCTATTTGTTATACAGACATGCGACACTGGATGAGTGTGTTGCTTCAACCAGGTGGTTTTTGTAACAATAATAATAATAATATAATAAGGCAACATAAACAAGCACAGGACAGAGATAAGGTGAAGTTAAGATGGAAGATATACAATATACTTCAACATAAAGAAGGACAATTAGAGGAAACTAGACGCCGTATAAAAGCATACACATGCACACACAATAAAACAATAGGAGGAGGATAAAAAGAAAAATATCTGAATATATCTGTCGCTTTATATTATCGGCTCAGTCATATCTGCCCATGGGAGAAATCATTCCCCATTTGTATCTGAAGGACTTCCTGTCAGGTCTTATTCGTCTTCAGTCGTTCGGTGTAATGTATTTCTCATGTTTTTAATTTTACCTCAAAGAAAGGAGCTTGTTTTGTTTCAGGACATTTCTAAATTCTGTTATCATGATTTGTGGCGGCGCTGGGTCGAAATATTTCAGCTATTTATCTTTAGTAATAAAAAGCAGCTGTTAAATAAAACCCCTCTCTGGATCAGGGGAAGCACGTTCACTGAGCTGTAATAGGTCCTTTGCTTTAAGTAGTCTAGCCGCCGAACACTTAATTAGGAGGAAGACGAACCCTCGACAGGAAATGGCTCCGAAACTGGAACCGGCGTGGACTTGATGGCCGTGACGCTTTGGAACCACGTGACCATCGGTCCTGCGGAGCTGCGATTCATCAGATCACGTGATATTGATGGAAGCGTCATAAACAAACCAATCAACTTACATACATGTGTCGAACCGTCCGTGTCTGCACTGAGCAGACAGGTCACCCTCAAATCCATTATGAGTAATCCACAGCTTCATCAGTCTGTGTACAAAGGATGTTAGTTTAGGCCTGTTACTGTAACGGCGTCTGATGTGTGATTTCCCAGGATGCTCTGACGTTCAGACAAGGTTCTTGCACTGTGTGTGTTTCACTGAGTCAGAGTTAAACCGGCAGCTTGTTTTTACACGTTAGTTTCACGTTGAGCAGAAAGTGACTCTATCACGCTCAAACGACTGACACGTGATGCAGAGAATCAGCTTTTCGGTTTTCGGGATATTTTCATCTCGAAGATTCATGTGGATCCTACATTTCCCAGTGTGTGTTGGAGTGTGTGTGTTGCAGGAGAAACTGACATCGGTTCAGTTGTTGATGTGACACCAGTGTGGATCAGAGTGGACACCTTCTCTCCTTACCTTGAATCCTCCGATATCTCTTTCATATCCTTCGAAACCTTTGTCACAAAATCTCATTTCACCACAACAAACCCTTTGCAGCGATGCAACTTTTTAAACGACCGGGATTATTTTTCTTTGTGTGAAAATCTAGTGGAACTCAGAGCTGCCAAAGAGAAAACTGTCCCGGTTAGCCAAAAAAAAAAAAAAGAAATCATAAATTCTCCACATACACAAGTCTGATAGATGCGTCTGTCACTCTGCTCATGCTGAGGCGAAGCAGCATTTTCAGTGTTGCTGACTTGAGGCCCGACGCAGAGTCACAGTCACTGGAGGCCTGAAGAAAAACTGCTGAGTCAAAGTCAGTGTAACCTTGACTGTCATCAACACAACACAGCCAAGGCTCTGACAGTGTGAACCTGGCATCATTCCTGGTTTATTGACGATAATTATTTACTTTTCTTAATATCTCATGTGTTTGGATTGGACATTAAGAAAAACAGTGAATTCCTGCGGGCGGAGAACTCGTAACTCACAGTCCTGACTCCTGAGTTTCATCAGAGATAATTAGTAGGAATTTGTTTTTGCAGCTCTAATGAGTGATTTCAACATTTTGTTGTTCAGTGCAATTTTAATTTTAATTTATATCAATATCATGTTCAAAAAGATGCTTTTGCATAATTTCATTGAATTATTTGTTGAGATTGCGAAGTATATTTTCTTGAGAAGTGCTCTGTCATCCAAAACCCCTCCGAGGTCCCGGGTCCAGGGTCTCCTCTGCCGGTCCTGTCTCCTAGAAATGATGTTTATATACAACTAAACTGCAACAGCAGATATGTTCAGACACGACTTTATTTTTAAATGCATGAAACATTACATATGTTAATGTTAGCAGCGTTAGCAGGAGGTGGTTTGGGTGGATCGTGGCTGTTCAAAGCTCTGCACTGACGCACCAGAGACCAGAGTTTAGTGAAAGATGGTGGTTCTGCTCAAATATAAATAAACATGTTGTGTCTGAAGTCACTGAACTTTTCCTGTCTTACACCAGACCAGGATCTTTCTCCAATCTTCGTTGTCGTCTGTGAACATTTCACTTTGCAAGTTACCAAACACATAAATTCACAACATTGACAACGTATCCTCGTTAAGTTAATAAAAAAATGTAAACCTGGTTGCAACCGTGTTTCCTACAGAACGTCTTTCTGCTGTTGCAGTGTGTTTGTATAAACTGTAAATGTCATTTGCAGGAGACGGTTTGGCTCTGCACAGCTTTGTCATGAAATATGGAAAAGCTCCTCTTGTGCAGTGGCAGTAATGGAGTAGTTTAGAGGAGAATAATGCTGAGTCACTCACTGTTTCCTGATGGAGGAGAAATAATCCACATTTACCTTAGCTTTACATTTTAATTTTAAAAGACTTCGTAGTTTTATAACAAAATAATTTAATCATTTCAAAATAAAATAGTTTATTTTCTCTCTTGGTGTCCTGCTGTAGTAATATTGTATCAGTGCATTTAAACCTTTACTTGTGTTGAACATGTGTGATATCCACCTCCTCTCAATCAAACCTCATGACCTCACTCTCTGGATGGACCGCTTGGATCCAGCTACATGTCTCTGCTGCGATGTGATGGTGGAGCGTGACTGTTATTGGTCGGGGCACCTCCCTGTGAAACACCACGAGGATGAGACGGGACGACATCAGGGAGGGGTAGTGGGTGGAGGGGAGGGAGGTGGGCTTCTTTCTTTTCCAGTTCTCCTGCTGACAGGGATTGTGTGTGAGCGGGCAAGAGAGAGAGAGAGAGAGAGAGAGAGAGAGAGAGAGAAAGAAGGGAGTGAACAAAAGCAATTAGGTGCCAACTCCTGTGGCAGCAGAGAGAGAGAGAGAGAGAGAGAGAGAGGGTTAGAAAGAGGCTGCTGTAGCAGAGAGACGTTTCCATCCTGCAGCGTGGTCCTTGGTGCTGTGCTGACCTTGCAGAGCTCACACTCGGCTGTTTGCAGCCTCGGGCAGTCGGGAGAGGGGAGACCGGGAGCATGGATCCTGCGAGGTCTATCCAGCACGAGATCAGCTCTCTCAAAGGTACTCCTCTCATCTTCTTTCAGATTCTGCTTCCTCAAGACTCTTGTCATCACCATCGTATGCTTTCAGGACCGCCTCGCTTTCCCATAATCCCTCCCCGTTGAGGACTTCCTCGTCGTATAGCTGCAGGCTGAGGGAAAAAGTTCAGTTATGCAGGTTTCAGGGAGTGTTGAGTTAAATGGAGGAATTATAATCCTCTGCTCTCCCTCGCTCTCTGCATGTTTTTGTGGATAAAAGGAATGAAAAGCTTTTGTTCCCTTTTGTGTCCGGGGGTGACCACAGGGGCCGGACCGGGGGCTGGACCGGGGGTCAGGGGGGAAACAATTGTGCTGAGACGCTGTGTTTTTATGAGATGCAGTGGGAGTCTGCTGCTGCTGCTGCTGCTGCTGCTGCTGCTGCTGCTGCATGCGGCACGTTAAATGCGTCTGCGCTGGGAGATGCAGAGCAGAGCTGCAGAGCGGCTGCTGCTGCTGCTGCATCACCGCGGTAACAGCAGTGATACGGCCGAGTGTTGCCCTGCCCCTCAGTCAGGGACGGGGCTGTTGGTGCAGCAAAGCCTGGGTGAAACTGTACATCTGTGTGTGCGTGTTTGTCTGGCTGCAGCAAGGTTTCATGTTTTATTTACAATTAGTGTTTACGTCAGCAAAGGTTGCTCCTCCCACCTCATAGGTGTCACATTACGTCACGATAATGCAAGGCGTACATTTAAAACGCCTGATTTCTCCCAGCTGTAGTTCTGCATGCAGGCTGGGTGTCAAACCTCAGAGCACTTTTTGTCAGATTCATAATCCTGCTTACTTCATTTATAATCAGTTGTACCTGACTTAGCTCAACATTTTCACTATTTTAGAAATAACATTTTATTAACTTTTTGTCAAATAAAAATGGGTTTGTGGATTAAAAAAAAGTTTTCTCAAAAAACATTTCTCACTATGAAGCTTTAAAAAGATATTGTATTTGTACTGGTAGTTAAATTGGATTTTATAATTTTTATAATTAGACCCTAAAATTTGCATCATGCTCACCAACAAGTTTAAAGCAACTTAGCTGTGGTTCAGATTTGGTCATGTCGTTGCTGTGACAACATATTAAACAGAGTTAATCAGACAATGTCCACACTATGTTTTTGTTTTAATACTCCTACGTTTCCTCCTCCCATCCACACGACTTCAGTTTTGGAAACTCTGCTCGACCCATTTTATTTTAAGAAACTCTTATAATTCTCTTGAAAACTCTGGGGTTGTGTTTATTTTGAAAAGTCTGGGGTTGTGTTGTACCTGGACATACAGAAACAGAAAGAGCATTAGAATAGAGAATTAAACTAAACAGCAGCTGCTAGCAAAGACAACAAGGTCAGTAACACTAATATTCATTATCGTGTTGTATTCACCACTGCTAGTTGAGGCTGATGAGAGCCAATCAGGAGAGACGTGGGGGTCTACGTCATCGTTTCCAAAGGTCTCAGTTTCTGTCCGTCCAGATACAACACAATCTCCAGACTTTTCAAAATAAAACACAACCCCAAAGTTTTCAAAATAAATGAGTCCAGCTCCATTTTCGGGTCTTGAAAACTTGTTGTGTGGACGGAGGAGGAAACCTATGCAAAGAGATTAGCTTTAAAGTGAAAACATAGTAGTGTGGACATAGCCTCAGTATTACATTATGGTTTTTATCCATTTCTGAACTTGCCAAGTCAAGCACCCTTTATATATTTCATTCATGCTTAATTTTTAAAGTGCAGTTTTTTAACTGGCATTCACCCAGTAAGTCTGTGTCCCAAAGGCAACTTCATTTATTCAAAAGCTTCTCCTCTCTTCTCCGTCTGTCTCCTCCACCCTGCAGGTATCACAGTCTGCATGGCTGGTATTTCCAGACTTAGTTTATCAGGTATTCAGGCCATGGAGAGTGTGTGCTACTTTCACATCAACCTTTTAATCAATGTTCTCCATCTAAATCTGACTGAGAAAAACAGACAGACTGAGTGGACAGGACCTGACCAGGCGGGTGAAGCTGGCTCAGCCTGAAAGGAGAGCTGAGGTTTGTCTGGAGTATTCTGGCAAAAACGTGGTAACGCTTTGGAGGAGTTATCCATGCGGCAGAGGCATTTAAATGATCCTGGAGAGGGATCTGAAGGACGGGCTGAGAATGTTTTCCCCCGGGGCTCCGGAGACAAAGCCCCCCCCCCCCCCCGCTTCACCAAGCGCTCCCAATGGAGTTACTTAACATGTTGGACACTGCTGTTCACTCAGTCAGACTCAGTTCATTTGTAAGCATGTCGTCACCTCGAGTCCATAGCTCCCATTGTCCATTCTTGTCAGCTATTTTCAGAATGCACTTGGTGCAGAATCAGCTCTTTAACACAGCAGCCTGTTGATTATCTCCTGCATGTGTCGAGACATTCAGGGCCACGGCTGAGGGGTGGCCTCGCTGGCCTGTTGCTGACAGATGCATTCACCCGGTGAAACAGATTGATATTCATCTGTCTTTTACCTCCTTCTCCCAGCCTGCTCTGGGTCCTGACCCAGATATCTCAGCTCATTTCAAGCTCGTGCAGAAGCTTTTTGATGAGAAAAACTTCACCTGCTTTCCTTTTAATGTTCTCCATTTCTTTCCTGTCTGTTTTCCCCTGTTTCATTTTGTATTGTTCGATTGAAACTTTTTTCGTGCTGCTCTTAGAGTCAGATCTTGTTCGCAAAAGAGGTTTCTAGCCTCTGTGGAATTTACTTTGTTAAATAAGGTTTCACAAGAACAATGTGAACACCGAGCTAATCTACAGCCTCTTAACCTGTTTTAACCTTTGGCCTTCGTGGAGCTGTGTTAGTTGTGTCTGTAGCTCTGCATGTATCAACACTCTCTGCTCCAGGGTTTGTGTTTGGCCCTGATCAGAGTGTTTCCACTGACAGCACCAACACTCTGTTGTGAGTGACGCTCTCTGAAGGTTATGTGCTGGTGAAAGAAATGTGTCTGAACACTTCAGCAGAACAGATTCAAACCAGGGCTCATCCAGTTAAAACGGAGCTGAGGTCAGGGGTCGGGGGGGGTCGGTGCACTTGACCTCCGAGCGGTCTAGAGTGACAGGAGGAGATGGCAAAGAGGCAAAGTAGCTTGCTGACATTTGGCAGGTTCGCCTCCTGAAATCTGTAGAAATAAAAACCTTTAAAGTAAAACTGATTTAAATAGTGACAGGTGCTGAACACCAGCGGCTCCAGTCAGGAATCAATGCACATATTAGTGTTTAAGAGAAAAATAAACACTCAACTACAGCAACTTCAGCACACAAAGATTATACATTGGTGTTGTCTGTAAATGTATTTACTGTCACTGTCCAGCCAACTGCACAGGACACATCTCCTGCGAGGCCAGTGAGCAGCTGGCAGAAATATATATGTTTAAATGGGTGGCCAATAGAAATGCAGCTCCTGCCTCTCAGAGAGGTGAATATAAACTTCACCACACCGATTAATGAAAAAGAAAAAAACAAAACAATCCTGAACAAACTATGTGACTTACACTTTCTTCCCATGGAGGTCACGTCATCAAGAGGATATGACAAAGGGCTGTTGGGCCCATCTAATGAGAGCTGGGATGGAAACGCTTAGAAAAACCAGCGTTCTACAGCCCATCACCGCGTCACAGACAGAGACAGACAAAAATAATCCTGAAAAAATCCCAAACTTGTAAATTAGTGAATCAAGTGTCCTCGTGCACTGAACTATGGTGAAGTGACTTAAAAGGCAAATTTATTTGTATAGCACATTATCATGCACAGATGTCGTTCAAGGTAAAATAATAAAATAATAAGAAATGATCAAATAGAAAGTAAAAAGCATAATGAGAAAACTATAAAACATAGATTATAAAATAGATCATATCTCAGAAAAGTGTAAGATTAAATGAAGGCAGAGGAGAGTAATGCAGTTTTGATGGCAGATGTCCACTGGGAGCTGGTTCCAGCAGTGGGCAGCACAATAAGAAGCAAGATTACTTTCTCATTACTTTCTCTTAATGAGAAAGCATTACTGATTCAGACTCAACTAGTGACTGATAGAATACATACAGCATTGTGCTGGTCAGAGGTCGTAAGCTGTCTCTTCCACGCCTGCAGCCCTGAGGGCAGAGCGCTGTGTCTACCATGAACAGAGACGGACAGGAAGTGCTTGGTAATGTCAGAGATACACATGATATTGTAAGTGATAGCACTATCAGCCAAACACGTTTGTACTACACACACACACACACACACACACACACACACACACACACACACATACATTTCCACAAATCTGTAATAAATTCATATTTTTTTTGTCATTTGTTTGTTTGTGTTGTTGTTTTGTCAGCTGTATGAATACTCAATGGCCATGCGGTGAAAACTCCCTCTACTTATGAAGCCTTGACTTACAGACAAACAGTATGTGCTGTATGTGTCCTTCACCCACACAACAGCATGACGGGGTTATTGTGATGTTCCCTGCTGACCTATAAGTGTGTGGTTTAGACCGGACTCTGCAGTCTATGGATGAAGGCGTGTCTCACTATGATTTCCCGCATGTCCATCTGCAGCCGTGCCTTGTCTGATATCTGCAGATAAGGGTCCAGTGCGGCATCAGATCAGCGTCTTCTTTTTCCTCCTCTGCTGCATTGTCTGTCTGCCAAGAATTTCACAGCATGAAATGATCCAGGAGGCAGAGCAGAGGGGGGGGGGGCTGATCGGCTGCTGTGGTTGTGACGGAGCAGAAATAAAATATTTGAGTCTCATACTCAACATTTTTTTGTAGAATCTGGATGTTTATGATCTATATCTCTGTACAGATGCAATTCCTGAAAGTATCAAGTGGCGTCATTCATCCGGCGTGTGTGTGTGGGATATTGCTGATGCGTTGTATTTCATTCTGTATTTCATGCTCAGAGATGAAGGGCTCACATGTCACTGTCTCTCTCGGCAGCTCTCAGATGCTTCAGCTGCCATTTGAGCCGCAGGAATTAATGGACGGCAGCCTTTCAGATTCCTCACCTGTTTCTGTCCGGCCAGTCAGATTCACTCCAGATGGGAAAACTAGAGTCATGTGGAGTGAAAGAGAACACCTCCATGTCATGCACATGAAAGACTTTGTCCCGACCTGATGAAACTCAGTATTTTAGAAAACAAAGTCAGGTTCCTGACACAACGTCGCCTTCCTCCAAGCTGTGCAGGAAGGAAAAAGTCCAAAGACATAAAAACTCCTTGTAGTAAACAGAAGAACTTTATTAGACCAACACACAGAGTGAATATTAGACATAGAGCATATATTTTACCAGGTGGCCAGAGGCATCACTCCGAATGAAAACATGTATCTGCTGGATGTATGAGGAAGTGTTTGTTCATCATCATCATCCTTTATATATAAAGGTGACAGTATGTTGATGTGGTGTGTGCAGCTTGTTTCTGCTGCCCCCAGGTACCCATAACAACCCTGCAAGTTATTTTAAGTTAATCTTAATAGCAGCACAAGTTATTCATCTATTTTCAACTATCCATTATTTTCATTATCAATCAATCTGTCTATTTTCTAAATGAATTGATTAATTGTTGGAAGCTCCAGCGGCCTGAAACCCAAAAATATTCAGTTTATCGTCACGTAAGATCAAGAAAAGATTGTGATTCTCATATTTGAGATGTAGAACCATCAAATATTTGACATTTTTAGACAAAAGGAAGCTGCTGGACTTACTTCAGACACGCTTACACACAGCCAAGGATACAGTTAAAATGCTTTTATTGTGTAAGGGCATATCAGAGTAAAATATACAACAAATCATCCCAAAAAGGGAATAAAAGGCCGACCGGTGTCAACCACCACAGGGTGTACCTCAGGGCGTGGCCGGAAAGAGAAGTGAGGATGTTGAACCATCACATATTTGACATTTTTGCTGGAAAAAGTTTGATGAACTTCCTTCGATCGAATGATAATTGCGATCCCTGTGCGCAGAAGAGTTTGTGTTCAAGGTGTGTAGTTGAGTGTGTGAGTGCTGTGTGTGTCTGGTTGTCTGTGGGGATGTGTTTTCCCAGGAACAGTCGGTGTAATCCTGTTTGAGCTGTCAGCGAGTTCGTCAGTCATTCTGGTTGATAAGTCAACGATGGTAGCTGATGTGATTACATAATCTCATTAACCTCAGGTTTCCTGTAATTCAGGAGGAAAACTGCCTCTGCAATTTAACACGTCCTCTTTAATTAGCCACTCCTCCTTCTAATCCTCCTCTCAGTGGGACTTAATTAGTCTCTGTGCTTTGTTTTGTCAGGGAAAGTGGAATCAGGTGGGGGATTAAAGGTGACTCTTACACCACCTTTACGATGAGTTTTAAAACACCTGAGCAGAGAAGTGCAAAAACATTAGGAATACTCTCTCCCATCATCTCAGTGTTTGGGTCTCACCTATTTACTGATACACAGTGGAAAGAAGCACGGAGAATTAGTGGTAAATGCTGTATCAATAACACGTGTGAGGAGGCGTCTTTCAAGAATTTGAATAGACTTTTGTCCGGACACATGCAGGAGATAATCAACAGGTTTACCTCAACATAGAGAGATTCAGTATTTAGTATTAGTATTAGTTAGTATTTAGTATTTCCCAGCTATTTTTTCACTGTATATTTACAGGAATGTTCTGGATTGATGTGGACAACTTTCTAAAAAAAAAGAAACTAAAAGTGAAATAGTTGTGTTTGATATAATGCTGTATTTTGCTGTATTTTTGTCAAGAAGTTTGGAAGCAGCATGTTGTATGTAATATAACCTTTTATTATTTTTGTAAAATTACATATTCATAAGAACCAAGCCAATTTTTCTGCACTATATTAATTAATTTAAACAATATAATAACTCTGGCTTTGTAACATTTAAAATGATAATAAACTCTGGCTTTGTAACATTTAAAACTTTTGTATATGGACTTGTGCATAATGAATAGTTTGAGCGTTCCCTGAAGCGGCCAGCAGGTGGCACTGTTAGTGAGGCTACTGGTGGATACAAGTTACCACAACTACTGGAGGCCTTAATGAGATTTCCTGCACAGAGCTAAGTGCTTCAGAGAAAGCTGCTGTTCCCATGATGCCGCTCTTTATTCGTCTTTGTCTGATCGTTCGGTCGACACGTTCATCTCCATCTTACACCATTAGCAGCATCTTCTCTAATGGCTCAGATGCTGTTCGACCCATTCACAGCTGCAGTCAGACAAGTCTGTGCGTCAACACCACTGCAGTTTAATACACCGTCTCTCTATTCTTGCTGAGTGTGTGTATATTTCACTTTGGAACAAACTGTGCAACTGTTTTCTCTAACTGTGTTTTCTCCTCTCTCTTGTGTTTCTTCTCTCTAGGTAAGTGTGTGTTCCTGCTGTTTACACAGTGTGTGGGTTTGAGTGGCGGCTCCCAGACGACAGCGCAGGTCAGTGGGCGAGCTCCTCCTGAGCGCTCCGCAGATCACGCTCTTCTTCTCTGACGCCGTCGTGCGGTCTGGTTTCAGCTAATCCAGTAGTCTTCCCCCGACACAAGAGTTTGATGATATTTATGTCTATGTCCCTGTTTGATCCTAATTCATTTTATTACACACACACATACACTACTTGTTACACTCCAGCTTTGAATACGGCCTGACTTTCAAATGAATGCAGCTTTTTATTTGGCAGAATAATGAAAGTGGCTTTGGAGAGACTGAGCGATTGTTGTTGGTGGCGTGAGAAGCTGCAGGATGTTTGTCATCATGTCTGACGGACTCTTTGCTCCGATGCCAAGTGAATCAACAGGATCTGATCTGTGGCTCGAGGCTGCGTCTCTGTCGCTGTCGTTCTGTCTGTGCGTCTGTATCTCTGATCAAATCTGTATCCTCTGGGTGAGAGGAAGAATCACGTGCTGCAGTTTAAAGAAGAGAGCGTCCACTTTATAAGTGATGTTAGGCCTGAAACTTGCAATTATTTTCACATTCACATTTTTCACATTGAGTCATTAAGTCCTTACAAGACCAATAAAGATAATGATAATAACAATAATAATGATAATCTTTATTTATAGAGCGCTTTTCTGATCTTATGTTACAAAGTGTAGCAAAGTAAAATGTGCAGGTCATATAAGGCAACAGTTAAAACAAGCAATCAGTTAAATACAATTAAAGTGTAGTATTAGTGCAAATAAACCAACAGCAGAGTCACCAGAAGGCCATAAGTATAAATCAATAAAACAAATCAATTAAGAGTCAGTAAAAGTAAAAGTTATCAGTAAAATAAAGTCAAATCGGGAAAAGCTGAAACACTGATTCTGCTGAGCTGATTTCCTCACAATAGTCCACAGTTCATAATGATATAAAATGACTCATCCTCATCAGTAAATCCTTTTCTTAACAAATTGCATCAAGTGACTGATTTTCAAAATAAATGTTCAATCAGTTTCAGCATTAATTAATGTCCACTAACTTGCTGATGGAGTTTGACGCCTCCATAGAGGATGATGGGAAATGTATCTGTATTGCAAAGTCTGCATTAAGCTCCAAGTACCTCAAGTGACCTCCACACATGATATATATATATATATGGTATACATACTATATTTTTCTTATGTAACTAGTAGTCATACTCAAGCATCACGGCAAAATTTTACTCCTGGGTTTGTTTTTTATGCCTCCCTCTGACATTTCAGTTTGTCAGTAATTGTAAGCTGTAAAGCCTCATGCTTGTGCCATTCCAGAACTTTCATGGCAGGAGGCGAAGTTATAAAAACTGCAGGAGCTGTTTGTTGGCCAACCCTCACCACAGGCAAAACAGCCACCGACAGCCAGCAAGACGCCGGCGTACTCTCTCTCTTTTCCCTCATGAAGCTTCTTCTCTGCCACTCGGCTGCAGTTTGTTGTTACTATCAGGCGTTTTTCTCATGGTGGTGTAAGGTCGGGAGGACGATCGGGGGTTAGACAGAGAGGAGCTGGAGTCCTCAGTGAAAGGGGTTATTTTAAAGTGGGCCCCCCTCACACTGTCAGGGTCGGCTTTATGAGGAGTGCAAGCTGATATATGGGACTCCACTAATGGCACCCCACACTTATCACTCTGACAAAGTGGCCTCAGGGTCTTGTAGCTACGAGACTGTTTCTCAGGTCTTTGCCTGTCTTTGTCTTAAGTGCCTTTAAGTTTTGTTCTCGTTTCTCTCTCAGTCAAAAACACCATTGTTGCACCGAGGTGGATTTATTACCCATTATCAATGAAATCCCCCCAGAGACTGCAGTTATAGAGAAAGTTTCCTCCTCAGCTGGTAGTTAGTTAGCGCCATGAAGAAAGTCTGAGAATTAGTGTGTTTCAATGAGCCATGAAACACTGGAGCTGCCAGACTGAGGCTGAGCAGCCTCCATGAAACTGTCACTGTAGTAGCCTATAACGAGGCAATAAGGAGGCGAAGGAAGATGCACACAACAGCATTCACCTGGATTTATATTAGACCTGACGTTTTTTCTTATGCATCACTGATTAGTCCCAGTTTATTTTTTAACTTAACGCCAGTGAGTCAGAACCCAGTCTCCAGTTTCAACAATCTGAACAAACCAACTTATTCTCGCTCTCCTCAAACCATAGAGCTAATCTCCCTTGGCAACTGCCTAGATGTAATCCATTAAACGTTTAGTGGAGCTTTATTCTTGCGGCACTGCTGTAGCACATTCCAGCCTTTCTGCTGTTTACTGGTATGTTCATCAGTATGTAGTAAACAGCCTTTTTTTTTTGCCAATAAATCATGAGAAATTCTGCTTCCAGCGAAGCTCCTGAGCCCTGCGGGGGCAACAGCGTGATGCAGGGGTAATACTGTACATACAGACAGACTCTCATACAGACATACAGACTCTCAAAAGTCACATTTTTGGTGGATTATATCTTTAATCGCGCAAGTTCACGTTCCAACGTTCAGGTTCATATTTCGCCTCAGGTTTCAGAGACAGCACATCAAAGTTTGTGTTTGCATGGTAACCTGAAAAATCACTCCGTCCAAAAAATAATGTCAGAACCAGACTTCACTCACTCATCCTGCCAGTTTTTAATGTTTTTATCGTGTGAGGTTTTGATGGTCAGCTGGTTGCGTGGTGATGAACCACTGAACGACTCTCACTTCCAGGAAGAGTGTGTGTGTTGTGTGTGTGTTGCTAGTAGCAATGCTATCGCCTCTGACCACTGTTATGGCCCTGTTCTGTATTTACTCATATTTCTATGGTGTGTCATGTTACTATGGTTACAAGCATTCCTGGCCGGCCGCGCCCAATCATGGGTTTTTGATGACTCATTGCAGTGGCCAGTCACACACACACACACACACACACACACACACAGGGGAACTCTCATCTTCCCCCTCCTCTGTTCCTTCACTGTGGTTCCTCTTAATCACACGATGCTCTTATGATCTGATTTGGAAACTGGCAACTGGCAAAGTGCAGTCATCAATTTTCTGAGTCGGCCATTTTAGATTTGTTATTTTTTTTTTTTACTTTTTTTTTTAGAAAAAAATCAGTTCTGTTACTTTTTCACTGAGCAGCATTTAAACCTCTAAATGCTTTACATGCATGTGGTTCTGTCGACACTGCAGCTGCTTCATGCCAGAGTTTTCTCATATAAAGACTCAGTGGTTTTGCCACGTCATGGTGCGCAGCCCAGGGAGGGAGCGTCTACTAGCTGCTCATAGTATCAGCCATTTCAGCTCAGTTGACCTCTGGACAGATCATGTTCCACTGCTTTTTTTGCAGCCCGAGTGGTTCGTGCAGTAGCTGCTGAAGCTTTCGTCCCGCTGGTTCTCCGCTGCCTTTTGCTTTGTCCGGTTGAGTTTATGACACGTCTTCCTCGTGCACGGAATAAAATCATCTCATTAGTGTTACAGATTAAATGAAATGTCGCAGTGTGTTGGTTTCAACAGAACAACACTCTGCAGGAAATTCACATTCAACATCTTGCTGAGTTTGCGGTCATGAAGGTGTGAGTCCAGGGAAAAGCCTGCGTGGCCTCGCCGCTCTGCTACAAAAGTTGTTATTTCAACACTGAGTCATGGTCAGAAAGGTTGCTCTATGGTTGAAGTTGAAAAGGCAAATTTAAATCAACATTTCAACGGTGGTTAGAATTTATACACTGAAAAAGAATCAACATTGTATTTGTGTCATGTTTTCAACGTTGAAATACTAACGTTTAATCAATATTGACTCAATGTACTAACTACCAACTTTCCCGCCTAAATATTTTATATTAAACAAGGACTCAGGAACAACCATTTTAGGGGGGTGTGGAACACATGTATTTTACTTAAAGCACGTCTACCACAGTGATGCATTCAACCACTTTGGTTTTTGATGACAAAGAAAATTAAATAATTTTCATCTAATGAAAAAAACATCGAAAATCTGCGTTTGGAGGGAAACTGTGAAGACGAGGGAGAGTCGAGCTCTCAGAAAAAAACCCTACATTCATGTTCCAACTGCCAGATGCTTTCATCAGATCTCAGCAGCCTGTGGAGAAGGAGGTAAGTTCTAATCTTCCAACTAAGGACAATGCTAGATCAACTTATGGCTGCAAATTGTTAGACGGCTGATTAACTGGTTAACTTTGCAATATTACCACCAATTTTTTTATATAAACCATAGCCATTGTCTTGCTGTCTTTACAGTTGTAAATGTTAAGCTAACTACTGCATTATGGTTGTATATGCTGCTCAAAAGTGCCAGCTAGCATCAGGCTAATGTTATCCATTAGCATGTCTGATAGGGTCTCATTTTCATTGGTGCCAGCAAAAGCCAAAACCATGTAATGTAAAGTTTAATATAGCCAAGACTTTTCTATGCTGAGAGGTTTGATAGGTCAGCAGCATTTGTTTTTAAAAGCAAACTCAAACTGCTTCTAGCTGGACAGAGCAGTTTGACTTAAAGGCCTTTAGTGAAACAGAATCCTTCAAAAGCATTTTTAAAATCAGTTAAAGGGAAACTTTCTGTATCTTCCCAGGATCCCTCTTAACAGTATATTGGAGCTGTGTGCGGTTACCTCCTTTGAAACTGAAGGGAAGTTTCGTGCCACTTGCGTCTGAGTTAGTCAGTGAAATTCACTTTAAGTAAAAATACGTGTTTCTTAATATTGTATTGTGAAGAGCTGCCTAAAGTGTCCTTGTTTTCCCTGCAGATCATTTTCATAGGGACTCAGACCAGCTGCACCTTAAGTCCCCCTCAACCA
Organism: Seriola lalandi dorsalis; assembly: GCF_002814215.2. NCBI lineage: Eukaryota > Metazoa > Chordata > Actinopteri > Carangiformes > Carangidae > Seriola > Seriola lalandi. The sequence continues at coordinate 537,154 of NW_019525505.1, forward strand.
CCAACACCACCCCATACTTACACCTTTCCGAGCGCTGGCTGCACTCGGGAGGTATTTGGATGAACGTTTTAAGTCCTTTATTTTCTGAATAGAATTCACTCACTGTTTACTTTGCAAAACATACTGTGATATTATATTTTACCTTATATATTTGATTTTCAGTACAAATTGATAAATATTCTACGTCACACTTACTCATATTGTTAGTTACTCTTATGTAAAATTGAATTGATTTTGCTGTCATTCTTGGATATGTTTGAGGGTTTTTTTTATTTGCATGTTGAGAACAATTATGTCATAAAATGTATTAATAAATACATTTATTTTGAAAGATCTGGTTTCTGGTAGTTAATTATTCTAACGTTTTTTCAATGTTTCTAAATCAACTGAAATTCAATCATAGGTGCCTTCCAGATAATGGGTGAGTAAGGGTTGATTCAGTGTCATGATTGAAAATCTGATGTTGATTCAACGTAAAACATAACGAGCGCTTTCAATTCGGTTGGTCAGGCATCAACGTACATTCAATATTACTGCCTGACATCATTTAAATATTGTTTCAATCTGAATTGGCTACCTGGGTGTTTACTCAGCAATCTACAGGAAACATTCTGAGTTCAACATCAAACTTCATTCCTTTGCTCACCAACATCTGTCTCCAGAGGTGGAAACATAAACACCAATGTTAGCTCTTGTCTCTATCACGTCTTTTCTTCTACTAAGTTAGCATGCTAACCAGCTAGCCCCGGCCCGTGTCGTCACTTTCTGATTGCGCTCCGGGGAACTGGCGAGAAAAAACAAAACTTTTTATTTTTTATTTTTAAGTTACATCAGAAGATAATCACTCTGCTTTGGGAAAAATGTCGACTTGTGAATCAGTGACAGATTTGATATTTGAGTGAACATGAGGTGGACAGATGTAAGCACTGACTCCAGAGCAGAGAGAACAGATGGAAAACAGACATGAAGCATCTCCCTTTGATTCTTACATGTGCACGAGAATTGTCTTTTATTTCACTGCAGACACTTTACCCAACAGTTTATCAAGATGTTAAAAGTGTGAAAGTTCCAGATTAGTCAGAGAATGTATAACTAGGTGTGTGTGTGTGTGTGTGTGTGTGTGTGTGTATTGTTAAAGCAAATACTCTGCAGGATTTTTTCCCACTGGTTCGTTTCCAAACGTCAAAATGCAGAGTTGCATTTAACGATTTGGAATGCGAGCATGTAGCTTAAATTACTCTCTATAAAGTATCTGCTGGAACGCAGAGAGCACTTGATCTGCCAGCAGAGTTGAATGGGTTTGTTGTAGAGCAGCCACCATCACCTTGACTCGTCTACATTCTGTCGTCCTGCGCCACCTCCACCATGGCAATGAGCTTTCACCACAGCTTTAGGGAGCGACACAAGAAACAAGCTAGGTGTCATGGTTACTCACATTCACGTGGGGAGGGGGGGGGGGGCGCTCAGGGATAACTACGGGGGAGTTTTGTTCAGGTACAGATTGTTTCATTTCTCTCCATCTGTGGTTCGGTGGTAGCAACCAAACAAAAGTCTGTTGTTGCCGCTGTTCTGTTTGATTCGGAGCCACAGGACAGGTAATGGAGAGCACCTGGAGATAAAGTCTCTGCATCCAATCAACCAACTCAACACAGGCCTCAACGGTTTCAGACGAATCAACATATCACTGAATTCTTGCGCAGTTAGAGATCTGTTTGTTCTACCAAATGTGATTTCATCAGCAGTGCCATATATCATTTTCACATAATGCTTCAGTAGATCATCTCCGTTATCGTCGTGACAGGCTGTTAAAATACCAGGGAACTGGCAGCACATCGTTTGCCTGGTATGATCTCAATTTTTGTAATGTTACCATGCCCCAGAAGGGTGGGGTCGTCTCCGCCTGCAAAGTTCACAGTGCGGAGATGTCAGTCACAGAAAGGGACAGTAAGAGGACTTTTAAATACAACCTACAACACTGTGGGAAGGCCGTATTAAACTGCAGTAATTAGTAATTATTTGCTAATAAGTTAAACCCTGCTGGAGTCCTTCCTCAGCTCGTCGCCTCCTCTGCTGAAACTGCCAGCAGTGTGTTGTGAAACATCGCTCCCAGTAGAGAAGGGAGAATCTGTTTCACATGAATTTTGTTGACAGACTGACAAACAAACAGGCCAAAGGTGATTTTCATTACGGGGATTATGACAGAACAGTGACACCACATGTTCCCCCATATTCACAAAACTTGAAGCGTCTCGTTTGTCTCATCACTTTTCCCCGTACTGTGTGATCTGCAGAGGGAGCTTGTATGGTGCGATGTATCCTGACGGTGAAGTTACGTGGGATGACGGTGAAACAGTGCAGCTCCACCATCTTATTTAAAGGCAAACGGAGAAAAATCTCCATCCCCTGCAAACATTTTCCAGACCTCCTGGCTGTATTTTTAGCTCCCGCTGGCAGCCGTCGGTATCCTGGACTCCATGTTGCTTTCCAGTGTCGATCAGTCTCCGAGGAGGTTGAGTAACAGAGACTTAAACACAGGCACAATTGTCTTCTCTTAAGGGAAAGAAATGACTTGATGGCTTTTCCATTGGTTGTGGATGTGGGCTGTGAGGGAAGAGCAGAGCTGATGGACTGTGTCGGTTCTCTCTCGGTGGCTGACCTTTCCCTCTGACACGCCTCCCAGCCTTTAGAAAGGAATAGTGACTTTGACGGTTTATTATTTTGGGCTCCTTCAGGAGTTCAACACAAAGACTGTTGTTCATTTCTACTCTAGAGTCACATGTTTAATGCCGTCAGTCGGCTGCTTTTGAAACTAAATGCTGAACACTTGCTGCTCCTGTTGTGTGTTGTGTTTTGTGTGGATGGCGGTTTCCCCCTCAGGCCTGTTGATGGCGGTTTGTGTGTCATCTCTGCCGCCTATCAGGATGAAGTTCCTCTTTATCTGTCAGCCTTTCCTCCTGGATACACACACACACACACACACACACACACACACACACACACAGAGCACCAGTTGTACAACAACTCTCTCAGTAGCTACTGTTCCTCAGTTATCTGTTATAAATCCTTATGCTTTTACCAACTTGCTCTCCAACATGTCTCAGTAAAAAGATAACAATCAACCCAGGAGCAAAGCCTTCAGTTTGCATTTTCATCCACTGACATGCACGCCTGAAATAGAGACATTTATATTGTGTAAGTGTTGTTTTGTTTATACGTTACGTAGAAAAACATAAACACATATTATTCAATCTGACTGGACATAAGGAAGTCAAAATATTATTAATAAAGCCAGCAACTCGCTAGATGCCATTTTTTAAAATAAGTATAATGTTCTATTTTAATATCAGTCATTTAAAAAACTGCAAAAAAATATCCCACTCTCCAAATAATATACATTGTATTTTATAGAAAATAGACAGAATTCTGCAGTTGGAGAGAGATTATTCCACTTTCTTACAATATTTACAATTTTTATTGTTATGATTATTTATTTATTTTACAATATTAGAATTTCTCAGTCTGACTTTTGTTTTGTAAATTTTGTGTTTTTTAAATCTCGAAACAAAACATTGGCGTTTAAGGCGCTAATAACATTTTAGTTCTCAAAAACTACTGAGATTGTTGACTTGTATCAGAGGGAGCTATAATGATCTCACTCTGTTAGTAAATGAATTCACTTGATTTAAGAAATAAGTCATTAATATGGACAATATTTGCTGTTAATGTAACATTTTTTTCAAACTGAAATATCGTTATGTACTGTAGCTATGTGCACATGACAGATGTGAAATCCAATAAGGTGTCAAGAGGTTGTTATGAAATCGAGTCCTATATGTCTTCCAGATGGTCGGGTCATCGCTCACTAGTGTCTCAGTGGGGTGTCTGGCTTCAGGCCCACTGACGGGGGTCACAGTGAGGGTCACGTTGTACACATCATATCAGGCATGTTATTTAAATATACACATCTTATTTGAGCAGATGTGTTGGGTTCTGCAGGTGCAGCAGCTGTTTTTATTGAATATTCATCATGAAGCTGGATCTGTGCACATTACTTCCTCGGTCGTGTACCATAGACAGGCAGGGTGTAATGTCTGCATTATTTCGTTGCCTATGTGATTCATTCTGTCGGTTATTATTAGAGTGTTTGGGTCTCACCGATCGCTCAGCACCTGACGTAAAGATGAACTATTCTTCACCAGTAGAAACCTCTTTCCAGTGACCTAAAGGTTTTCATATCCTTACAGCAGGTGTTCCGTGTTATTACTGGTGTGCTCCAGTGAGTTGTAGTCTCAGTGTTTCCACTGATAGATGTACACATATTCTGAGGAGTTTAGGTGACCTATTTCTGTTTGGTGTCCGTATTGGAGGTCCCCAGTGATTGGATACCAGTGTTGAAAATATACTAAACAGATTTCATCCCTCTGTAACTAAATCAGTAGATATTAGTTAACTAATTATCTAACTAATTATTGGTGTCAGCGATATGAAGACCAGTAAAAATAAGAACTGGAACTACATTGTTTCCATAGTTCTTACTGGTTACATAAAGGGAACTTATATTTGCGAAAGAGCAATCTATAGGCTACATGTGTCGACAAGTGTGTATAATAACAATAATAATAATGATTATAAACTTTATTCATATAGTACTTTTTTATCAAAGTTACAAAAAAACACATCACAAATCATCTGAAAATAAAAAAAAAAACACATCAAACATTCATAAAAGCTTTCTGATGAAAGAATGTTTTAAGAAGAGATTTAAAAGACTCAAATGACTTAGTCTCTCACAGCAAAAGGCCCGGCCCCATTTAGTCACCAGCTGAGAACTGGAATAACCAGCAGTTGAGGATGCAAACGATCAAATGGATGCACGTTCCGGTTGACGAGGTGTTGGTGGGTTTGAAGCAGTGATGCCCAGCAGCCTCACAGGATACAAACCTCCCTCCACTCAGCTCCCACTGATCCTTTTGGTTTCTCTTCGCATCTCGTGTGCACACACCCCCTCCGACTCTCCTCCTTCCTTCCCCCTCGCCTCTCGTCCACACTGTTTCTCTTTCGACTGAGGACTGGGCAAAGGTAGGAGGGGTTGTGAGCATCACTGTTTCTACATGCTGACTCATGGTGACAATGGGTAGATAAACCCTTTATCCCAGGGAAGCAAAGCCGATGCAGAGGGAAAGAGTTTTAACAATTTTTGTTTGTGAGATGTTACTGCATGAAAATACTTTGTGCTAAAGTGGCTGCAGTCAGAGATATTTAAAGAAGAAATTCCCAGAAAGGCCTGAAAGAAAACTAAAGGAGTCAACATGGTGGCTGGAATGGTGATGCCTTTGGCCGACCTGAGGGCGATCTATGAGCGACTCTTCAGAGATGGTGTCATTGTGGCCAAGAACGACAAGCGTCCTCAGTCCATGCACCCTGACGTCATGGCAGTGAGCAACCTCAAAGTGATTCGCGCCATGGCTTCTCTCAAATCTAAAGGATACGTCAGGGAGACTGTGGCTTGGAAACACGCCTATTACTACCTTAACAATGAAGGAGCTGCTTACCTGCGTGACTACCTGCACCTGCCGCAGGACATAATGCCTGCAACCCTTCGACACGTTCGCCGCCCTGCGTCCTCTTCTGTTCAAGTCCAGACAGTGAAAGGCCCCGCGTCGTACATCATGAAACCCCGGGCTGGAAGAGGAAGCCAGGAAGACGTCATAGGCAGGCACATTTACCGCCACAAGAGAGTCGGAGAAGAGAGAGAACAATCTGAGAGGCCTCCAGAAAACTTCAGAGGTTCCTATCACTGTAACGCATCAGTTTGTCAGGACAGAGCCATTAGATACAAGCTACCACCTTGTTTAGACCCTGTTTCCTCTCCAGCGGTACCGAAGATCTCCAAAGACATGTCGGCTCCTACTGCCCCAGTGGAGGAAGTGCTGCAGGATTTAGTCAAGGTGACTGCTGCTCAACCCCCTGCAACTTCTCAAGATTGTGTCAAGATAGGTGAGGCTATGGTTAAGAAGCCTGCAGAAGAGTCTGTGGCGAGAGGAGGAACCTTGAATCGAGCCTTGGAGGTACTTGGAGAGGCCGTACCTGAGGATGAACCTGGTAAACGTGTGGTGGTGGATCAACAAACCTTCCCTATGGAAGAGCAACAGTGTGTTCTTGAGGAAGCTGATGTGGTGACTGAAGATCTTGTTGAGAAGTTTGAGATGATGAAGTTGCTGAATGTTGAGGTCTTTGGCCCCGTAACCAAATCTAAGACCCCTGAGTCGGATCCTGACCACGACTCACCGACCTCTACATCAACAGCCACAAACAAGTTCAGAGACCTGACAGAGGAAAGAGTGTTGGACTACGACTCTGCCGATGTTGATAATAATGAGAAAGTCATGGAGAAGACCATCTCTACAAGAGCTGACTCTCAGTTTGTGGTCGCCTCAGAGACCTTATCCAGAGCAGACTCTGAGGCGGACTGTCTCGACCCTGTAGACCCTTCAGAATGTCCAGTTACTGCCCTGAAGACCTCTGTGCTTCAGGGAGACAGGGTCTTCCTCACAGAGGGTCCTGAGAAGGATCAGGAGACTCAGAGGGTCTGGTCTGACTTCCTAGAAGGTTTGTCTTAGTACTTCTTCCTTTTTCCTCTTTATCTGTTTCCTCCTCTTTCGACTAATCTGCAGTAGAGGCTCTCTGGGCGTTTCTATGGGTGCTGCTTTTGCCAGGGAGGGAGGGGTATAATTTAATCTTCTAATGATACAAGCGATGGCCTTGTTGTTTTCCATACAGTCTAAATGACAGCCACATGGCCAATTAGCTGTCATTTTACTGGATGCATGAAGAACTGTGCCAACCCGTGGCTGGCTCTCATGGCAAATTATAAATTTTAAGTTTTCTGAATATCACAAAGCAACTAAATGAGGCTGACTTACCAAAAAAAAAAAAAAAAGACAAATAAAACACCCTGGCAAATGAGAAAAGCTGATGTCTCTTTTCTGCCACTTTCTGTGCTCAAATCAGGAATCTGAGCTGCACAATTAGACCTCGCTGTCTTTGATGTTAATGTGGCCCGTGATCCTGTGAGTCTGCTGTGTTTCATCTTCACCGCCTCCTGGGAGATGTTTAGGGGCAAAATGAAACAGAGAGCTTTGACCTGCGAGTTCATTTATGATCATTAGTGTTTTAATGCTGATGTACACTAGCTCGCAAGTACAGATGTAGGCAGTTATACTTCGAGCAACCTTAATAACACAAGTTAGGTAGTATAACATTTTGTAGGTATTTTGTAGATATGAGGCATTTTTACTACTAAGAATTAATGAGCTGGAACTTTCATGGCTTGTGCAGAATTAAACATGGCGGCCCCTGAGGAGCAAAAACATACAAATGAAAAAGCACAAACATTAAGGGAAAAATGCTCCAAATCTAGAGATGTATTTATTTATTAGTTTGTTTAATTAATAGAGACAATGCATGTTAATGAACATCAGTATAGGGTTGTAGCAAAAATGCTCATTTACATCCATGGTCCCTATCATTAGCAGCTATCATCCCAGCAGCTCGCAGTCTAGCAATGTCACCCTCGGGATCTTAGGCAGCCTCGTCCCAGCCGGCCCTTTGGAGATTGATTGGTACTGCTGGCCCTTTGTCTTTAGTGTTTCGATATCAGTTGAAAGGATGATATTTATTGCTGCACATTTGTCTGAGGATAAAGCTGAATACATAATAAATACTCCTACGGCTACTAATAAATATGCTGCCTCTTTGCACACTTAGGTTCTTACATATACAGATAAACAGTATCACCAGATTTCAATACAGATAAATGAAAATAAACAGAGGTCGTGCGGGCAGTAGTCAGTTTCTCTTTATTTTTTCGTATGCATTACAAATCGGATAAAGTGTGTCTTTTTACTATAGTCACTGCTATACGTTCATAAACACTTCATTTTTTTTCTAAATTTTTAATGTAGAAAAAAAAAGTATCTGAGCCCATCATTCCCTTTTGCACTTCCACTGTTGGAATTCTTGTTGCATGTGTGTTTTTTTTCATGTATTTGTAATAATAATAATAATTGTAATAATAATAATGATGATAACAGACTTTATTTATTATTATTATTTTATTTGTATCATTCCTGGATTTAGAGTATGTTTCCCTTCATGTTTGTACTTTCTCCTGTGTATGTGAATTGTCATTAGTGGCCACTGTAGTTACATACAAGGACAAATTTGTAGCTATTTCGATCAAATTTGAGATTTCACTTCAGTCTATAAATCAGTCTATGAATATGAATGACTGATGGAGGTAATTCTGCCCTCTGCTGGGGAAAAGTCATCTGCTCTAAATACTGTCCTGCCACCGTACAGCTCATCATTTACATGCACATCCTGCATGTTTGGATGAAGAATACGCAGTCGATATCTTCTCTTCACGTTACAGAACATGTACCATTGTCCACATAAACATTAATGAAGACTTACAGAGGACGTTAGCTCGATGAAGATCAGTGCTTCTGCGTAAGCCACATGTTACACTGCCAGGCTTTACCTTAACTCGCAGTCTGCCCCAAAAACTTTCCATTGTCAGGGCTGATACATGACTAACCGGAGAATGGGAAATGTGAGTCCAATTAAGCCACGCTCAGCTTTTCCTGCCTGTGCCTCCACGAGAAGGGCGAAGCAGTCCAGATGAGAACATGTGGCAGTTGCCACCTTTCATCTGCCCTTCAGTGTTTTAGCCCAGCCTGCCATGAACATAAACCCCAACATTTAAAAAGACCTTACTGTATTTGAATGGAAAAGCAGCTCAGCAGCGCACAGACCTGCTAACCTGCTGTCTCGCAGTTCAGTACTATGGTCTCCATTTATTACATAGTGACAGAGTGACAAAGAGAAAACAACAGGAAAACCACTTTGAGCTGCGATGGAAGTGAATTATACTAGAGACTTCATGGAGGCTTTGATTCAACACGGCCAAGGTAGGACGCTTTGTTACTGGAACAGTTCTGTCTTCTTACCAAAAGGTGTCAGCACAGAAGTACTTTACAGAGCGAGTGGAGAGCTGGTGTGGAGGACCAGAGAGGGTGAGGCAGGTATGGGTGTGTCTCTCTCTCTGTCTGTGGATCAGATAACAGACCGGGACAGGCTCTTTGTGTCTGTGATAACGCTGCAACACAATGTCTGTGATGACCCTTAAAGTTATTTTACAAACAGACCCGCTCCGTGTCTGGTTTGCTCTGATCCCGCATGTACAGCACAAGTGTTTATTTAGAGAATGAGACTGAAGCAAATTATAGTTCATAACTTTACACTGAGGACCTTGAGTGAGACACCACCCACGCTGCCTGGCAGATCCTGGATCATGTTCCTGGGTGTTAAATCCAGGGGGGTGTGGGCAGTCAGGACGGCCCCTGACTGGCTGCTCCACGCCCCCCCCCGCACAAGACAGTTATGGGTGAATGGTGAATGTCTGGCATCGCAGCGAAGTAAGAGGCCCGGGTCGGCTCAGGAGTGATGTACAGCTGCATCAATAACATGCCTTTAACACACGGACTGTGTGTTGCCTTGAATAGACACGACCGTCATTTTAGACACATCGTTACTGATCTTTGAGGCTGAAAGTCGGAATTATTTCATCATCAGTTAATCTACATAGTCTATACATTTAGAAAATGTCATAAAAAGTCTAAAAACAAGTTCCTAGTAGGGAAACTGTCAAACTGTTTGCATGTCTGATGAATTTGCAAACCCCCGACTATATTCAAATTACAGTTACATAAAACAGAAAGCGTGAATCCTTGTGTGTGAGAAGTTGGTACCAGTGAATTCTCTTTTCTATTTATTTTTATAAATGACTTAAATTGTGCACAATGTTTCGTCATTTAAGTAATTAATCCACTAAGTTTTTTATCACGGTTTGTCTCGAGTGTATCATAAATTGGCCAAAAAGAAGCTTAACATCCATCCAGCGCTGTGTGTGTATTAATATGACTAATAGCAGGGTTATTTTATAACAAGCAGAATGTCCCAGCTTTTATTGTTTTAGCTTTAAATCAAAGCCATTGTTGTGGCAGCCATACAATACGATCCACATCCTGTGGACACGGGGGGCACAACTGACTGTCTACAGCTTTTTTTTTTTTTTTTTTTTTTTTTACAGCTTCCACAGTGAAGCCTTTGTTACGGTAGCTCGCTGGCAAAAATCACATTTTCCGCTCTTTGTTTAAATCCTGTAAGAAAAAGTGAATGTGTCCCTGGGAGTTTCTGCAGCCCTGCACATGGATTCCATCCAGTGGCGCTCGTCAGAAACCACCACGCATGAGATGCTGTTTCCACTGAGGAAAGCCTCACAAATTAAATCAAACTCGCAGAGCTGTCTAGTTTTTTTTTTACTCCCCAGCCGAGCCTCCGGTTCTCCTTTTTTTTTCTTCTTTTTTTTTCGTGCTTTTTCAGCAGCACGCCCCCCTGGTTTTGATCAGAACACAATGTCGTGAGGTCAGATTTGACTCCTTGGCAGTTCAGTATTTTTCTCTAAAAGTTGTGGAGACGCTGAGTGAAGATGGACTTATGCTGTTGTCTCTGCTCACGACCACGAGACGGTAGGTTTGAGTTCTCTACAGGAATGTGTGATTTTAGACTCTTCATCGGTTGGTGATGCTACAACAGGAATAAATGAAGTAGAGTTTAGATTCTTCGTTTTTTATGCCATCAGAGGACAGGGTCACTGCAGCTCCCAGCATCACTATAGTTAGAAGTTTGTAGATTAAAAACTTGTGACATTCCTTCCATGGTTTACCTGCCTGTTGCTCTGAGGGAAATCTTAATGACTGAGGCATTTGACTGAAATCTAACAGACTTTTTATTCATCAGACTGTGTCGTTTTGTGAAATTTAACTGCATTGGCTATGTGTGAGTGTGCGGAGCATGTACCACAATATGGGAGTCATTGAGCAAACACATACCATGTGAAGAGAGGGGGAGTGGGTCGACTCCTCCCATGAAGGAGTGGAGGAATGAGTTTATTGCAGACATCTGAATCTGAACTGCTCCACTGGTTTTATTCCCTCTGCTCCATCTTGAAACTAACGCTGAAACTCATTTGCAGTTTGAGCTGTCGGTTTTTAAGACGCTGATGTTTTCAAACTGGGATCATGTAAAGTTTCACCCAGGATGAACTGCCAACCATCATCCCTCCGTCACAATGAGCCTCTCTTCTTTGAATTCTCTTCTTCTTTGTGCTTTTGCTTCTGATTTCAACTGCTAGTGGCCAGTTGCAGAAAACACCTCGAGTTAAGATTTTCCTTAAAGTCTGAGTTACGGTTTGTTTCACAAAACACCTTAAGTCTTCTCCTTAAAATGTTTCTCTCCTTATCTCAGCCTTAAACTTCAGGAGTCACTTAGAATCACTAGTGCCAAAGGCAGCAAATCAACAGTTTCCATGGAAACAGTTCAATTTTATTGCTGTAAAATCTCTTTCATTGCTGTAAACTTTTCCCTGAGCAGGAAACCTTTTAAGAGATTTTGTGCAACACTGTTAAGTAACTCGAAGGAGAAATTAGCTGGAGGCAACTTTAGATTTTTTCATTCATTCAACTAAACTTTTATTTTTGACTCTGTCAAAGGCCTGAATGTTTCTAAGCTGACACTGAATTCAAAGGGTTGAGGTCTGTGCTGTAAGATCTATTTCTGCTTGTTTTGTGGAGCACGGTCGGCACGCAGCGTCACGTTGCCGTCAGTCCGTGATCATGACCTGTGTCTCGGTGTTGGGTTTCCGCGTGACACTGTTTCTGCCGCTCGATGTCCTGACAACAGAGACGCTGTGTGTGATGCCGTTTTGCCCACAGCGAGATGCTTCTGAAGTCTCGCCGGTGATGCAGACAGGTGTTAGGTGTGTGTTTCTACAGCCTCCGCAGCAGAGCGCTACACTGCGAGCTTACACTGAAAACAAAAGGCACGTTGCTTTAATCCTGAGGCGCAGGTGAAGCGCTCACAGAGGTATTCACTGATGGTCATATCGTGACAAGAAGCAGTTGTTAAAATAGGCTGATTGACGGGTTTGAACACGTTGAAATCACTGAGTTGTAAGTGGCATTGTCAGAGAGGGGGGGGGCTCCGTCCCGTTTGAGGAGAAAATTTCCCTCCAGGCGCTTCACTGTTTAAATGACAGGGCCTGTCCTGAGGAAACATGAGAAGCACTTTCTGATTTAAGGGTTAAAGAAAAGAAAAAAACCCAGTTGGTATTTTAGAGATTCAGAACCGGTTGGTGGTAAAACTGAATCCAGTTAAACTCGGTTTCTGGGAAGATTATAGGCGCTGGGAACGCTGGCCAAACGTAAGGAAGCAATTAGCAATGTGAAGTTACATAATGAGGAGGAATTGATAGTGAGTGGGTGACTTTTCTTTTATGAGGGGAAAAATAGAATGTGGAGGCATGGCTGCAGTATAAACATGTGGAGAAGGAGGGGGGGGGCGGGGCTTGGATGGTCTGTGACTTGCAAACCATAATGGAAAATAACTGCAAAGAAAATCCTATGGAGTGAGTGAGCTGGAAACTTTGACTCTGGCTCAAAGTGGAATCGCACTCGCACTCAGTTGTGCCTCTTATCAAGGCTGACCTGAGTGAGTGTGTGTGTTTGTTTGTGTGTGTGCGCGCGCCTGCGTGTGTGTGTCACACACAAAACAGCCTCATATATTATTAACTCCTGCAGACAGGCTGCAGCGAGAGAGCGAGGAGAGCGAGGAGAGCAGTCAGCTGTAGTCTCTCCTGTCGGACAGGAGCAGGAGGTCAGAGGAGCAGGGGGGACACTCATCTCTGATTTTAAAAATAAGCGCAACTTTATACAACAGAGGAGTGGATAGAGAAGAAAGAGAGGAACTGTTAAAGTACAGGGGCAAAGGGGGAGGGAGGGAGGGAGCGAGAGATTGGCCACTTGAGCGAGAGTCCTGAGTCACAGAGGAGAGAGGAGAGGGAGGGGTGAGCTCATTCGCTCTTCTCTCTCCTGTAAAAGTCACGGACAACTTGGCTGCAGCGCTGGTCTTTAAAATCCGGGATGGCAGCACACCCCTAGGCGCCCCCTCCCCCACTCCCCTCCTCCCTCCACTCCCCCTTCACCTTTAACCCCCACCAACACCACCACCACCACCACCTCCTCCCCTTCCCCAGCCCTCCCACCTGTTGTCAGCTCCCCGGGACTCTCCACTTTGTACCAGGCCCGATGCCGACAAGCCCCCCTGGAAATGTGTTCCCAACCCTGGTGGTTGTGGGACACATTGTTACCTTGATCGCGGTCTGGCAGTGGAGAATACGCAAGAAGCAAGGTAAGAACAGCTGGACCCGCCCCCCCCCACCTCCCCCTCGCTGAGAGGTGACGGGACTGTCTTTAGAAGAAAGGTAGATCAGAGGTTTTTCTCTCCGTCTGTCCTCGTCTGTCGTCTCTGCTCTCTCTCTCGGTCCTCTGTGTTTTTTTGTGGCGTACTCTCCTTCCTCTCTCTTCCTCACTCCCCCCTCGTTTTTTTTCCCTCACACGTCTCGGCTTCCTGTGTTGTGGAGATGTTGCAGTTAACCCTGTAAATGCTGACTGTAATCTGATGACGTCGGAGCTGACGTGTTCTGGTTTTGGCTTGGTCAGAGTTGCTGATGTGCAGACCTCAGCTCCAGCTCTGCTCCTCTGCTGAGGAGCTTTTTCCCCGAATAGTGACTTTTTAGAAAAAATACTCCATCACTTTGTGCGATGTGTCGTTAGTGGTGTTGCTCTTTAAGTTATTCAGAGCATCTTGAGTTTCGGATGTTGATACTCCTGTTTTGTTAATGTGCTTGTTTGGCCGGTTTCTCCCAGGAATGTTTCCCCTCTTAAAACTGAAGCACATCCTCTTCACACAGCGACCATGTGCTGCCAGAGATAAAAGAATTACACTGTGATGAGGCTGAAGTTAACCTTCAGGCATCATCAGTTGCGTTCAGTGTCAGCAGACACACCCCACCGAGGGCCCATTTTTAATGTTGACACAGCTTGTCACAATGGCGGCTGTCAAACGCACCTCTGCAGGCGACACGCCCTCAGGTAAATTACAGTCTGACTGACTGACTAGTCTGCAGGTGCGGATAAAGGACAGGTTTTCTTCTGTCTCATGAGAAACCAGTTTAACCACCAGGCTCTGAAAGAGTCCAACAACTTCACTAGAGACAAGGAAACTGCCTGAAACAATGACACAGCCTTGAGCTACATTATACGCTGCATGGAGCGGAGCCAGGCTCTGCACTTTTACCTGATCACTCCCAGCAGTCTCGTCATAAAATCCCTTTCACAGGAAGACGAGGAGGACACGCCTCGAGTAGATAAGAGGAGTTTTCACAACAGTGACCTGCCTGAGGTTGGTATGGCAGGACGAGCAACTTTCACAGCAGCAGCAAGTCGTCAGACACAGAAGTGTTAATATGCAAATCAAAGAACAAAAGCAAAAACAACTTAGATTATATCATTCGCGGGTTCTAGCGCTCAACAGAGAGAGTCAGCAGACCTCTTCTTAATTATGCAAATTAGTTAAGAATCCGTCGAGGTGGTCTCTGTCCTAACAGAGACAGGGCCTTGCAGGTGCAAGTTAAATTTGAAGTCAATAGGACCCTTCATTATAGCTTCATCAGGCCAAATGAGACCATATTCATTGTGAAGTATTTGCTTTTAGCCCAGTTGCCGTGTCTCTGGCTCGTTCCAGCTCACTGCAAATTGTGCAAAGAGGCTTAAGTTGATCAACAGGCCACGCCCACTTTCAGGAATCAATATGGCACTTCAGATTTTGGTCAATACTTGAACAGTGTACCGAATTTAGCGAGATTCTGTCCACCAGGTTGCGAGGTACGTCCATTTTTGGTATTCGTGGCGCCCCCCTATGGGCGGGGCTCAAAATACTTTCTTAGACCAAGTCGCAATCACTGCCTGAAGATATCTACGAGGTTTTATGACGATTGGACAAATGGTTAATGAGTTATGGCCAATATTCGCTAAGCCCCACCTTGTGCTAAGATATTATAATAATTACCGACAGATTTATCCAACTCGCCTCTATAACACGACATGTACATGTATCCTGTATCCTGTAAAGTCAGCTGACATACTGTCAGATGAAGGCTGGTGGCCCGGGAGAGTAGTTTGACTGGTAAATCGAGGGCAAACATTAAACTAGAGAGGTAGGCGACGTGCTATCTCTACCTTCTGTCAATATCCCAGCCATTTTGCATGTGAGGAAATCTGCATTCAGCTCTGAACCTGCAGCAGTGCAGACAGTGACTCTGCAGCCTGTACATCAGCAACGCTCATATTCCCTCTTCCCGGCATCTGTCTGAACTTTAATGGTGTATCTTTAACAGAGGGTGGTGGGGGGGGGGGAGGAGTCATTGATCTCTGTCCTCCTGCACGTGTGGTCACTGTTTACATTACAGGCCCGGTGCTAATCAAACACCTGCAGCGCCGCACGCTGAATGTAAGGACACGACTTGTTGAGCAGCAAGGTGCCTTTGACACAGTGGGAAGGTGAAAGTAGGTAAAAGGGATTTTACCCAGTGCCAGGTTTAAAAAAAGCTCAGGGAGCGCCGCACGCATGTCGGCTGGCTCACGGTGGTAAACTTGACACTGGGGACGGTGGACTGCGTTTCCTGGTTACAGCCATAACAAACCGCAGGAGGAGGAGGAGGAGGAGGAGGAGGAGGCCTTTGGGTTTTCCTTCACGAGGCCTCACGCTGATCCTCGGGACATGGAGGGAATCTGAGCTCCGTGTGGGAGCGCAGATAATTAAAGAGTCATTATGTGTTTCTATAAACTATAGACCGTTAAGAGTTCTGTTACACGCTCCTGTTGACTTTGAACGCGTCGCGACGCCGCCCATTGCTGTGCTTCACTCTTATTCTTATTCTGACTTGAGATTTCCGTTAATGATTTAGTGTGAATCTCTCTGAAGACTGGAAAGATTAGAAACGTCTCAGCGCCGGCCTTGACTCTGAATATGTCTAATCCATTAAGGAAGCCGCACCCAAGCGTGCGGCAGTGTTCACCGACGACCCAGCAGACCGTCTCTGCTGAACCACATGCCACATACAACACCCTGCAGGATTGGGTTCAGATTTTTTGGCTGGTGTTGTGCAGCTGTGACTCACTTTCCTGTCTCCTTTCACTGTGGCGGTAATAAGAGACTGGAGGAGGGAGGACAGTTCTGCTCTGCTGCGACTGAACAGTCAAAAAAACATGTTGTCATTGAAGGACACGGTGTTGGAACAATGCACACCCACCATGTCCCGACATGCCCTTCACAACAACCAACGCCAACATAAAACACATTAGGGGTAAAGATTAGTAGTCATACAATTCATATAACCCCCCCACACACACACACACACACACACACACACACACACACACACACACACACACACACACACACCACCCCCAGTCAGTCAGGCTTGAGTTATTTTAAGATTAAAGACACATATTTAATTAGAGATTTAATCTTTGATCATTCATTCATTCATTCATAATTGTTAATATTTCAGAAGCTAACGTCACTTCTCCTGCTCTTAAACACAGACCTTGGGTTTGCCGTAACATTTGAATGTAGTTGAATAACGCTGCTGTGACTCAGAGGATTATTCACATCTGATCTCATTCATCATTTGAATATAGTTGTTAAGGGACACAAACCTGTTCCTTTTTTTTTTAACTGACATCCGTAAAGAAGTGCAAACTACATTAAATCCGTAGGCTTGAACACACTGAATGTATTTTGACTCCCTCTTAACAAACCTTTAGATATAGTTCGCTGAATAGTTCATGAAGACCTTTAATGAAGAAACACGAGTTCATACTGTGTGTGTGCACAGATGCACACTGCAATATATGTATGTGATCTTTTATCTTGCTGAACTTTCGGGAATGTTTGTTCCACAACTGTACTAAACTGTATTTATGGACACAGAGGTTTGTGCTTTATCACTTCCTCCTGCTGAATGTGAGGAATTTGAGCAGAGAAAGAAAGAAAACAAGACTCCTCTGTCTGAGTTATTTATTAGCAGCAGCTGTTGTGGATGTGGAGGGAAAGTGATGAATTATCACCGCGGGAAACGCCGTGTCAGAGCTGCACTGTGTCCCTCTGTGAACAGTCAGTGTCCACGGAGAGACAACAGAAAGACGCGTCCGTCATCATCAGATATCAGTGGAGTTATCATGCCCTCAGAAGTTATTCTGCTCTGCATTAAGGGCCCGTGGGGGTGGGGGGTAGGGTGGAGTGGGGAGGGGGTGTTATGTAATTCTGGGAGAGGCACAGATATCACACATGTTAAAATAGAGACGGAGCGTGTAGCGTGTAGTGGGATGTCCCTCCGCGCGCTTTAATGGCACAAGTCGTCGTTACGCGCGACGCACGAAGGCGACAGCAGGAGGAGGATGGCGCACAGCTCTCCACTTCATCTCACTAAACAAAACAGAAGGGGGCTGGGCCTCTGTCAAAGTGTCTGCAATCTGATCCGACCCTCCGTGTGTGTGTGTGTGAGTGTGTGTGATTTCTCCTCCATGTGGTTCGGATAGAGGAGAGCGGAAAGTTTTGAGGGCTGTTTCCACACACGAGAGAAAAATACGCGAATCGGGGGGGCGTTTTCCCAGAAAGTCCCGGGACTAGGTGCGTTAACGCGCGGGGGCGAACACACACAGCGGGATGGCCGGAGCGGAGGAGACGATGCGCGCTGCCGTGCCGTCCTGGTACGGAGGCTCGGAGCGGGAACTCATATACCGAAGAACTAATTACATCCACGAAATGAGCTGCGGGGAGGTGGGCTCTCATCTGTACAGCCGCATGTGCTGCGCAGGTAGGTCCGCGCGCTCAGCCGCCGTCTCCATCTCTCAGCGGCTGTAACTGGAGGAGGCTCGGGTTGGGAGGGGCTGCTGATGGTGATGATATTAACCTTTTCTGTGCCTCCACCCACAACAGTACAGAGAGCCCCGAGGGTCAAAAGAGTCCAGGGGGTTTCTGAGCAAAGCTTTGTTCAACTTACTTACTTACTTACTTACTTACTTACTTGCTTTATTTATTTATTTATTCATTAGGGACAAAGCATGAAACTACTGTGTTGCACAAAGACTTTATAGCTGTACATGTTTCTACATGTATAATGGAATTATTTTTAATATAAAGGCCTATTTTAATGTTATTTAAAATTTATAAAGTATTTGATTATTAATTTATCAACTATTATTGCACTTTTGTAGAAGTTGACACAGAACAGAAGATATTGTATATGAGCATTATCACTGTTTACTGTCTCCTCTCCAGAGCAAATAGTATAATATAATATAGAGCTGAGACCATTCATCCATCAGCTGATTGACAGAAAGTTCATCAGTAAATTGTTTAAGTTGATTTTCTTGAAGTAAACGTTCTCCTGATTGAGCTTCTCAGATTTCAATATTTCTGTTTTCCTTATAATCCTTATAATCCTTATCATCCTAAACTGGATTTCTTCTTAGTGGCTGTCAACCCGGGATCTTTGAGCTGTTTTGTGAAGTATTTTTTTTTTACCATTTTCTGAGGTTACGATGAGCCAAACGATGAATTTGTTCATTCAGAAAATAATTGGCAGATTAGTCAACAATAAAATGAGTCATTAGTCGTTGTATTGTAAACACTGTAGTTAGAGATCATGCAGGTGGATGCCTGAAGTAATTTTCACTGAGCACACCTGCTGACATGATCACTGTTGATGTTTGAATGCATCAAGCATTAATGGCAGAGTAAACGGTGTGTGTGAGGAAAGGCTCATCAAAGCGAACGTAAACATCACTTAATGTGTGTTTACTCTGGCGACGCCCCCTGATCACGTGACACAGATCATCAGTCATTTCTCTCACGTCATGTAAACGTCTGTATTTCCTTTGACTTTGACTCTGAACTGCTGTGAGAAAAAATCTCCTCTCTCATTTTTCCTCCTGGAGTTAAAGTTCTCCTGAGGTTTAAGGGCCAAAAACTTCTTCTGGGAAAGCTACTGCGTGTGTGTTTTTGCTGCGTTGTCACGGCAACCACTCTCACAAATCATTCTTCCCACAATCAGTAGTGACGGCCTGTAAACATGAGTCAACACCGCCGGGGGCGCGGAGTGACCTTGGGCTTTTCCTTACAGTAGTCTGAGCCGCGATTCAAAGAGAAGAAGGCTGACAGCTCCTGGACAGACTTTAAAGAGGATTACAGTGGAGTGTATTCAGACTGGACTGGACCGGACTGCTGTAGTGCAGCGTCTCCACCAGTAGAGGGAGACAAACAGTCTTCAGCAATACGTTTTATGTTGTTATTAATTGGCCTCGGCTGTTGCATGAGGAGATCATAAAATCCAGCAATTATCCAGCCCCATACTTTCATAACTGCAGCATGTGTGGCTGATTCTGTGTTTTAGTACACATGCAGCCTGAAAGCGATGGAGGGACAACACAACTTTAAAAGTTGTTGCCTTTCGGGTTCATGGAGTTTATTTGTCCATCTGCATCTCCCATGTTTTTTTTTCTACACCTCTATTTGTTTTTAAAAGGAATAAATTCCACAGTTGTGATTACAGACAGCGCTCTGTCTTCTTCTGTGGTACTGCAGAGCTTTCCTCCTCCTTCCATTGCCAGCTTCAGTTTGGCTCCGTCCCATAATGCCCCGGGGCTTCCATTCCTCACCTTGGCAGCAGCTCCTCCCCCGAACCATCCAACCTTCATTCCATCACCCCTCCATCATAAACCCCATCAGGAGCTGCGAGCCAGATGAGACCCTGTGTCGGTTCACATTCCTGTCCTCAGCGGGACCGACGCCGCATGCTGTCACTTGCACAGACGAACAAGCAGACGGAGACTGTTGTTTCTGGGGGTCGGGGCGGTGTTATCGCAGAGAGGCGGCTCCCCCTGTCTGTGAGGAGGGTGGGCGCGCCCTCAGCAGGAATGCAGGGACTTGCACTCTTCTCACGGCAGAGCTGTCATTGTAAAACTCCTATCAGCTCTGACTGGCCGGGTTTATCACTGCATGTTATCAGTAACAGGGAAAAGAGAAATATCAACACAGCGCTGCTCTGAGTACCAACCAGTGTGTCCGATATATCAGCCGCTATCATTAACACACTGTAAAACTGGACAAATTGATCTTACTTACAGATTGCTAACGGATTGCCTTGAAAAAGCTACGTAAAAAATAACAATTAGTTTTAAGTCACGTTGACTTTGTATCCACTTGATTATGTTTACTTCATTTCATGAAGTTGTCCCAACTTAAAAATGGCAACTAAAGTTAACTTGCTCTTATTAAGTGTAGGACGACTTTTTATTAACATTTTTAAGTAAAACACAATTAGTAACACAAAAGAGAAAGTGCTTTTACCTCTTTGTTACATTTTAACTGAGGGCTTCACCATATGCAAAAAAAAAAATATTATTTTTATTTATTATTTTGGCAGACATTGCGATTTCAGTTGGAATGATAATTTTTTCATTTATATATATATATATATATATATATATGACAATATGATTTTTGTTGGGTCTTGTACCAAATATGATTTGTAAGCTGGAGCGTGTCTGTAGCACCACAACACTTATGGTGCTAACAATGTACAATAATGTTGTGACACATTTTACCTTTATCAAAAAAAAGGCAGCCCATGTGATTTTGGCCATATTGCAATTTCCATAATATTTTGATTAATTGTGCAGCTCTATTTTAAACATTAAACATTAACTCAGATCAGATCAGAATACTTTATTGATCCCCAGGGTTCAGAAATAAGGTTACGTTACAATTGCTCCCTCAAGAATGGAAATGTAACAGCAAAGAATAGAGGATAAGAAATAAGTTTATAAAGATAAAGATAAAATATGAACATGAAATATAAAAATATGATATATAAATTAAAAAAGGAAATATGCAAAGAAATATACAATACAATACAACAATATATGGAGGAATTTCGCAGTTTAATATTGCACTTGTCTGAAACATTAGAATAACTGCACAGAGAATAGTAATGTCTGCAGAATGGGAACAAAGAGCTGAACAACACTGCAGCAGTTGGGGAAGGAAAACATGTCAGTAAACATCTGGACAAACCTCAGAATTGATGTTTTTTTGCTAGTTTTAGAGACACTAAAGAATCTTGTAAGGCTTTTTTATTTGAAATTTTCAGGTTTCTGTTTCAGTTGGTACTCGGTCTAACGACTGGTGTTGAGGTCTGGTGCAGGTTATAATATCAGCAGCTTCCATTTCTCAAGCCCTGACAAGCCACCTCCCTCTGCTGGCATCCAAAACATCTCTCCTTTACGGGCTTATGTGAGTATCTGCACGGAAAATTGATGCTCCCAAGGGTGAGAGGTGCTGCAGGTATTTAGGTGCTATGGGACCTGAGTGTGATAGAGTGGAGGTGCTACCAGTTTAGAGCTGAACATCTGAACCTCACTGCAGAAAAAGAAGCAATGCTGCGTTTTGTTTGAATCAGAGAGGATTTTTATAGATGTTTGAAAAGTTTTATTGGATGGAAGATAAAAGATGCAACAATCCCGCTTTTCTTTTTGCTCTCATGCACAGACACACACTGTTCTGTCAATCCACACACAGCCACAATAGCTGCTTTGTGTGTGAGAGGCTTTACTGCAGCAGTGTGGTTACTCTGTCAAGAGTCTCTCGAAAGTCCCTCTGCCTCTTTGTCTTTTTTTTTTTTTATTCCTGTGTGTCTGGAACTCATTCGACAGAAGCTCAAACACAAGACTGGAAATTCATCTAAGAGAAATAATCCAAACCAAATGCTTCACATAAAAGTCCAGTTGTTCTCATTAGAAACCTGAAAATGCTTCTATTCTTCCTGCTGCTGGACTCTCTCCTGTAGACAACCCCCCCCCCACCCC